>NC_041395.2:204673973-204961473 GCF_900747795.2 Erpetoichthys calabaricus
TAATTGGTCACTATTCTAAGGGGTCGTTTATACTTCACGCTCAGAACACGTACGCACCTACATCATGGCTGCCACGCGTTCCCAGCGTTCATTTGACGCGTCCTCTGAGCAGGTCCTCAGAAATTAACGCGACGTGTGAGCAAGTTGCAGTACCAGCAAAAAGTTGGGGGGCACAGTGTGCTAAAAGCTGGAATGTGATGTCAGACTCTCCGTTTACTATCTACATGTGACAGAAAGCCTCTATGTGGATCCTAGTAGGATCAATGTAGGCACTTCAATGTTTGATGGAATGGTTCAATGTGGTGAAGCAAAATGCTGACATACAGATGCATTCGTGGTGCTTTTATATTCAAGTGTTGCATATTCCCGATCATAATGACACGATACATTTAAAAGTCTCACATACCATCTTTTTTTTTTTTTTTTTGCCATTTCACAACAGCAACATAATGTACAGCGCTGTATTTGAGCCACTGAGAAAAAAATTAAGGACATGGTGAAAACGTGTATTTTGTGATTAAAGTGGAAATTTCGGCTTTAATCTCAAAATGTCCACTTTAACCTCGTAGTTTACTTTATCATTAAAGCAGTCCGTCATAAACGTCATCCCTGTTTGTAATCACTATGGCAAGCAGCAATAGATCACCACACAGAAAAAACATTAAATGTATGATATTCCAACTCTGCAAATTTAGAATCTTTAGATTTATACTTGATATCACTTTCATGATGCTATGCATTAAAGTATGTATGTTACATTGTACAGATAAATCGTTAATTCCATTTAAATAATGAATACTGTTAATAATTACACACATGGGGTGACACGGTGGTGGAGCGGTAGTACTGCTGTCTCGAAGGAAGTCACGTCGCTGGTATTCCCTTCTTGGATTCCACACTGTGCTCCGGTTTTGTTCCAAAGATATGCAGATTTGGGGATTTGGTCCTGCTAAAATGACTCTAGTATATGTGTGTGCTTGTATTCACCTTGCAATGAGCTGAGGCCCCATCCAGGGATTGTTTCTGCCTCGTGCCCAATGCTTGCTGGAATGGACACATCCCTGGATTGATGGATTTAATCATTAAACATCCTTTTCAGAGATATTGCGGTAAGGTGTCATCGGAATTTAATGGGTGTTCCAGGTAATTCACAACACAGAGAAGCCGAACCTGTTCTCACTGTAATAATATCTCGCACTGCCACCTGCAGGATTCCTCCAGATTTACATAAAGTATGCGTGCAAGTATAAACAGTAAAACGCTTGCGTAGAAAGAGCGTCCGCTGCAGCATGCATTGCGTCACGTGAAGTATAAACCCGGCCTAACAGTATCATACTTATATTTCCTGTACAGATGCATTTTGGGAATGTGCTGTAGTGTTCATAGATCTGTTAGCTCTGCCTTTCTGACCTGATCATAATCCTTCCTCATTTCCTCATGTTTGTCATTGAATAAAAGTCAAGGCAAATTATGCAAATAATATCTGAACAGTCAATCATGGAGCTGGAGCTCCAACACATTCTCTATTAAACATTATATATCTCCAATAAACTGACTCCACAGGTAGACGCCAAACTAGGTGTAGAAACATCTCAATGATGATCAATAAAATGAGATGGTGATCAATAAAATAGCACATGAGCCAAACTTCAAGTGCCATAACACCCTTATGTAAATGTAATATTTCAGTTTTTTATTTTTAATAAATTAGCAAAAAATCTTTTTTCGCTTTGTCATTGTGGGGTATTGAGAGTTGCTTGATGAGGGAAAAGTTAAATTTAAATGATCTTAGCATAATGCTGCAACATACAAAATGAGAATGGGTCTGAATACTTTCTGAATGCACTGCACATGCATATATTATATACATACACATACACACACACACACATAAACAGATTAAAAAAACAGGCAGATACTTAGAACAGGCAAAGCATATAATCCTATCAGATCTGACCACAGATATGGTTTTGGTGCCACATAGTTCCAGCATCTGGCATATTTTACACACTACAGTATCTAGTGTTTGCTGATAATTGTAGAATAAACTCAAAATGTCCAGTTAGCAACACATCTCTGGGCATAAACACTGTTAATAAGAGGGGTCAGTGAGCCCTTGAATGTGAAAGCTGTGTGACTGAAGATTGGAAAAATGTCAATTTTGTCTGGTGAATCTCGGTTTCTGCCACACTAACTTGCCTGCATCAATGATACGGGCAGGTGTTAGAAATATGGTTTGTGTAATATTTTCTTTGACCACATTAGGCTCAGATTGTGTGTTTTACTTTTTTTTTTTTTTTTTTTAACATATTTTTTCTACATGTCATCTTTAATATTCTGATACCTTTTTCTTTTATTTTTGCAAAGTGCTATCAAAGTTGTAAACAGAAAGGCGATGCCCGAGCTTGAACAACCCAAGTTAGTCTCCAAAATCTCCTGTGTATGGTCACTTTCATTTCCTGTTAATCAGAACAATAACAAGCAAAGATGTAACAAAAATGCATCCTTTTATAATATCAAAATCAAGATTAGTGTTAAGTGTTTTGTGTACAAGTTGAATCCCTGTTTGATAATGAAGCAATTGGTTCAACATTGTGAATAAAATCAATTTATTTCATTGTATGTGGTTTATGTCTGCTGAAAAGAACATTTTTTTGCACAAGCCCTGTAGGTAGTCTGTAGTCCAAAAGGAGAGCATGAAAAGCTTATACTCACTAAATAATTTTCTTTTCTTCTATATACTTTACCTTCTTTCTTTCTTTAATGGAGTGCTTAATCGTTCTCTGCAGATTCAATTTATTCTTCTGCTTCACTGACCTAAATAATTTTTGTCGTTTCTAGTAGTTTAATGTCTTTCACAATCCAAGTTTCCTGTTTGCATATACTGTACTTTAGTAGCTTTCTACTTAGTTACCAATCCCCTGTACTTCATGAGAATCCATGCAGTCTCATCCAGAGATAGATGTTATGAAATCCACACTCTGTCAGCATTAAAAAAAATCCATCCATCCATCCATTTTCCAACCCGCTGAATCCGAACACAGGGTCACAGGGGTCTGCTGGAGCCAATCCCAGCCAACACAGGTCACAAGGCAGGAAACAATCCTGGGCAGGGTGTCAACCCACCGCAGGACACACACAAACACACCCACACAACAAGCACACACTAGGGCCAATTTAGAATTGCCAATCCACCTAACCTGCATGTCTTTGGACTGTGGGAGGAAACCGGAGCGCCCGGAGGAAACCCACGCAGACATGGGGAGAACATGCAAACTCCATGCAGGGAGGACCCGGGAAGCGAACCCAGGTCCTCAGGTCTCCCAACTGCGAGGCAGCAGCGCTACCCACTGCGCCACCGTGCCGCCCCATTAAAAAAAATAAATAATAAAAAAAAATACAATGGCTGTATTCTGCCCTTTCAGTTTCGATTTGGAATTTTGTTAGTAGGTGAATAACATCAAGACACACCTAAAGTCATTCAACAAAGAAATATGTTATACATAAGCAAATGTGGCCATAGAATTTTTCCAGGATTCTGTTGCCTCCATTATTAATGTGCTGATAGGTAAAGTATAAATTACTGTCATGAAGATACCACTAAATTCACATGACAGATAGTATGGACAGTAGTGAAAAGCAAAATATTCTGAGAACAAATCCATTATTGGGCAGTGATATTATACACAATCTTGTATTGATGTACAGTATAGAAAAAATTCCCCATTCATCCATTTGCTTACAAGAAGCAGAACTGCCATGTTGCCATTTACAAACAAACCCATCAATATCAGATAAGTATCTAAGTCATTATCCTAAACAAGTTTCACTGCATATAATGCAGCTATTGTGGTACAGTAGACCCCTGCAAGTCACGGTTCAGAGTTCGTGGAGAGAACAGGAAGCAGGTGTACAGAAAACCACAACTTGGGATGGTGAAAGTGGCCAATAGAATTTGAAACTGCAACTCCCACCAGTCCCTGCAGTGGCTCTAATTGGTCTTCTACTGAGGGTGCTGGGGCTGTTGAGGTCAAAGGATGTCAGCGCAGCTTTTAAAAAGCGGGCCGGTGAACAAAAGATAAAAAAAAAAATTATTTGTAATTTGTGTTTCAAGTTCCTGTCTGTCTGCCTTCTGTTGGGTTACCTGTACTTATTCATTTTGTCCTGGATCGTTTCGTGCATCTGGATTGTCTGCCTGTGTACATAAGGACTGTAAGTGGATTCATGGCCATCCTGCAAAGAAAGGAGCGCTTCTGAACCCGTCCACCCGTCTTCACCATTTCAGGAACTACTGGTAGGACTATCTATACATTCCTATTCAACGTGTGGATCTCTGGACTATCTATTTTCATCATTACATTTCATCCGTTGCCATTTTTCATGAACTTTTTCATGATTAACTGTGTTTTGTTTGTGCTTTGTTGTATTTAATGTGTAATTGCCGTAAGGGGAACGGGGGTGGTATCGTTGTTTTCTTAATCCAATTGTTTTCATTACATTCTTTATTTGCTGTTTGATTACCGGTTTGCTTTTTTTTTTGCCTCCGTTTGTGTGTGCATGCATGCGTTGGGTCAAGGCTGGAATCTCCACCATAAAAATAAATCACTGTTGTCTCAATTGCGGCTTCTCACGTGACGCTACGCTTACTTTAATGCCTGAACCGTACCTGTCCTTTTTGGCCGATTGCTTTGTTTCTCTCTCCTCCCCCAGATAGGGGTTGTGCTCCCCTATGATGTTTGTCTATTGTTTAATCGTTAACTAACTGCATACTGAGCACCTTTTACTTCTGAAAGAGACATGTTTGTTTGAATTGTTTGAATAGAGTTCCTGTCTCTACAATCTCCTGTGTTTGTGTGCAATTCTGTGACCCAAGCTGCTCTAAGACTAGCCTGCAGGCATCAGCGCTTACCTCCGAGTGCTTGCTTGCAGCCAGTTTAAGCGCAGTTGGTTCAGTGATTTAAAGCCATGGTGTCAGTTGCACTTTGTACATATTGTTCCAGTAGTTTTTTTAAATAGTTTTTACAGTTCATTAGCAGTGTGTAAAATGATCAGTGTTGCAGTAATTGTGATGCTCTTTGCATGAAAAAAACGTGTTCCATTAAAATTCCACTTTTTCTTTGTTAATTGTGATGTTTACATAAAGTGCAGCAAAAAAGTATTTGACGTCCAGGGATGCATTAACCCCCAAGTATGTGGCAGTTTAACGGGTAAAGCCCCAAGATGCCACCGAAACGAGCTGCACCATCTAAGGCTTCTGGCAATGAAAACGCGCTTGCATGAATTACAGTACATACAGCTGTAACATCGGTATTTTACATTCTAGCACTGTGGGAGACATAGCAGTACAGTATACAGGTTTACCTTTACACTCTTTATTTTAGTAATGTATTAAGCTGAGTTTGAAATTAAGCTAAATTGTTTTGGGGGCATATTTAGGGTTTAAACTATAAAAATAGACTTTTTTTTTTTTAACCACATCCAAAATTTGCGTTTTTTCACAATTCGCGGGTGCTCTAGGAACGTAGACCCCTGCGAATTTTGGGGGTGTGCTGTATTCCTAAAGTTATGCTTATGGGTAATAGCAGCAAAAAAAGATGCTTACTTGTAGCTGGTCTCATTGACAGCATCACATCATAGCCAGCCACACACCTGCGATTTCCTGGACAGGTAGTGTGTATGCATCACAGTTTCATAAAGAATATTTAAGGTGAGGAAGTACACCAACAAATTGAATGCTTGCATTATTTCCGCAAAAGTGATGAATATTACTATTAGAAAATAAAATTCAGCACACAGCCGAACAGATCAAAATGCATTAACTTCATTACTCTGTTAATCTGTGAATAGTGACCAACATGCAGTATTTAAATTAAAAAGGCTTTTGCTCAGCATTTTAATTACTTACTTGTGCAATGTTATTATTTTTGCTAGGATTGGGCAGAAAGAGATTATTCTTTTAATTAAAGAAATGAACCTCAATCATATATATTGGGCTTTTGAGATAATGTAGAAAAACACAAAAATGAAATCTGTCTAATCATTTGTATGATTCATGTTTTGCAGTCAACAATACTGAATAATTTTGAGACCTATTGTAGCTGTCATAAATTCTGCATCTTCAAACCTGCTCTTCATATTAATCATGTTTTAACATGGGGACTTTTCTGTGTCATTCAGTTACCTTTGTAGTCTGCAGATATCCACCACAATTTCACTTTTCAAAACTTATTCTATTCTAGTTTACAGGCCCAGGCTGGATTCAAGGTAGGATCAACTACATTATATGCAAAATTTAAACAGATCAAATCAGTCACTTATGCAGAACCAACAAAATGTGGTAAAATTCAAGTCATTAAAGAAATCATATTTGGACTTAAGATTTTCAACCACAAATTAACTTTAATTAAAAGATCCAATTCTGTCTAATAATGTCCAATTTAAAGCAATTATGTTTTGCTGGCAATGGGCAGACATGTATATCCCCAAACACATCTTCAATTTGTTATAATAGTCATTATGCAGTACATAGCTCACAAATAAAGTTTTGAAAAAAAAAATAATGTTTTCAACATTCAAATATTTCATACCTTATTTATAGTAGACACATCTATAGTACATATACAGTACCATTTACATCTGACTTTTGATAGAAAACTGCACATCATACTGTATTTATCCCACATATATCATTTTCAACACAAGTAAAGCAACAAATCAACTCACACACATGAACATATAATCACACTACAAAAATGTGTCACTTTCTTCTGCCATCACACTGCACAAACTCTAACTGAATACAGAAAAGATGATTTTAAACAAGAATACTTAAAATTGTACAATATAATCATATGTGGAAATAAAGAGAAAAATAATATTTAAAAGAGCTCATACTTTTAAGACTGCATGTTGCATGAAAACTTGCACACTATGATCTAAACACCTTAGAATTCCCAGTAACAAGTACAGTATTAGGTTATACGAAAAATATGTTTTTATAAAGTGTTTTGAATAAAAACCGCACTATATTTCAACAAAAAAACATTTTGAGTTCAGGGAGTGTTTTTTGTAGCTTTCCCTAAAACATTAGGAATTTTAAAAAAAAAAAAAAAAGACATAAGCAAAACAAACAAATATAGTATTTTTCATCAGGACCTTCATACTTTTTTTTAATTACAAGGGTAGATTACAGCTGGTAGCCTCAGGTACTTACTGTGCAAGTGTTCGTCTCCATTCAAGAAAAGAATCTCTCTCTGCTATCTCCAGTGCTTCTGCACTAGTACTCTGGTCCCAGTAAGGCCTAGAAAGAAAAATCATGTATTATTACTTTTGCCATATCAAAGCTGACAATCTGTTTACCACTCTCTTCACAAATGTAATACTTTGAGCATAACTTGTTCAGACTTTTCTAGCTAGATATTTTTATTAAGGGTTATGCATTAATCTCTAAAGATCATGTTTCTTAATCATCCAGTACACATACTGCCAAATGCTGAGCCTAAAAAATAGATGAACACAGAAGTGTAGGACTATAAAAAGGTATGCATCTGAAACCAAGATCTCGATTCTTTACTCTATTTAATAAGCTTAACTCAATGCATTATCATTCAGAATCATTTTGTATATTCCTTAATGCATTTATATAATATATTATATATACACACTTTTTTTTTTTTTTTTTTTTTTTTTTAAATGTTCAGTGTCAACAGAATGTTTATACTAAATGCCATAAAGAACTATTGAAGCACTGAGCCAATGACTATTGTAAATTCTTGGAGTTGTATAGCAGACACTGAGAACTACAAACTTTATTGAACTTATAACAATGTAACACTGCTTACAGAGACTGCAGCTTGCAATTCTTTAATGTACTTCAGTAAAATGGCAAATCTGTTCATTTTAATCCTAAACTCATGCAAAGAAAACTTTGCTCTGTGTCACACTTTGTTTTCCTGGTCTGTATAACAGATTTTCAAAATATTAACACTTGATGGGTGCACATATTATATACTTTCAACATCATATGCAGTAGCTGATAAAATAAGGATATTTCAAAATGAATTGTAACAGAGATTTGTAATATGGACACGCTGGAGGGACTATGTCTCCCGGCTGGCCTGGGAACACCTTGGAATTCCCCCAGAAGAGCTAGAAGAAGTGGCTGGGGAGAGGGAAGTCTGGGCATCTCTGCTCAAGCTGCTGCCCCCACGACCCAACCTCGGATAAGCGGAAGAGGATGGATGGATGGATGGATGGATGGATGGAGATTTGTAATATGTTAGATCTTTTGATTATCTGTTTAAAATCTAGAGGTGGTGCAAAGCCTAAACTTTAGTGTTACTATTTAACCAAGTTATTTTAAAAAACAAAAAACACAACACTTGCTAGAAAAAAACACTGATTACAGTTTTCATATGTAACTTGCTTTACCCTCTGAACTAAAAAAGCAGATTATTATTATTACTGCTCATTTCATTAGTGCATGTGGTAAGGGTGAAGGCACCTTTCACATAGAGCCTGCAAGCATGTCAGTGCTGTACCTCCGTGGTATTCTTAAGAAGTGTTTATTCTCCTCCTGAAGTGTATGGATCCTTTTCATTTCCTCTGTTGTTAGAAGGCCACTCCTGTTTTCCGCAGGCACAAACTTAATATTGAGTTTCTCTGTAGGATAAAAATATAAATTTCATGAATATTTTTTTGTGTAGACCACAATTAAAATCAACTCAAAGTAAAAAGAGTAATTGGAAGTGAAATATAAAATTACTCTTGAAAACATTCTTAGCCATAAAAGCAACAGAAACCAAAGATGAAAAGCTACCAATAATCTAACTTTACTGATTTTTGCTGCTTTTCCACATTAGAGAGATAAATGCCCTTATTATTTAATGCATTATTTCTTAAAATCTGTTCTTTCACATTTTACCTTCCTTGCAAATATAGTAAACACAAAACCTTTTCAGAAATGAATAACTAACATATTTCAATTATTTAATCATTATTTTAACGTAACTATGAAATAAAATTTTAAAATATTTATAAACAATAAAAAAATCTCACAATGTTTAAATACTGCAGTATGTGTTTACCTGCAACAAACTCAGTTCCGGCTAACTCTGCTGTGGCTAGAAACTCATCCATGGAGCTCTGCTCTGTGACAGACTGCAAGTTGAGTCGACCCCAATCATAGCCATCATTAAGTTCACTTGTATGGAGCTGCAAGGATAAGACAATGTAGATATTATCATCCACAGGTTAATGGCCAAAAAAATAAAAAACACATAGGTGTTCATTAAAGCCTTGATTGCAAACAATGAATACTATGTATGAGAATCAGGAAAGTTATTTGCTTTCAACACAAATAATTCCAATAAATAATCCTTACTCTCTCTATATATAAAATCTTTGTACAGTGAACACAATCCTAAAATACTTTAGTTGTACAAAGCTATAGTAAAATTGCTTATTTATTTATATATATATATATTTTTTTTTCTGTGAGAAGCCAGGCAGGTTAAATTGACTTGCCCAGACACAAACAGTAAATCAAAGTTGGGGATTAAATAAATAATCTTTACATTTAGAGCAAATTTTTTTATTCAATATGCCACACTGCCTGCCCGAAATCTAAAAAACATTTAGAATGAAATTTTTATAACTTAATATTTGTTGCTTTTAAAAGATAACATGTCCTTCTGCAGCCTAAATGCTAGTGTATTGATTGAATTTCAAAAGAGAATGCATGTCACATTAAACTTTTGTTTGAGAAATTAAGGTAACTAAATATGCACTCCTTATTTAAACTACAAGAGACTTTTGTAAAGTCTTGTAAAGGCAAAATTCATACCCTCCCACAGAACAGGATGGGCTCGAGATATTTTAAAGGATGTAAAGCATATCTTCACATTGACAATTATTAAAACTGTGCTAGATCTTAGGCAACATTTCAGTGTATCAATGTCTAAACATGCCATTGAACTGAATAATGTTCATTTGCAAAATTCCTCTGAAATAGAAAAATTTAACTAGCACATTTCCTTTTACCTAAATGCTCAAATGGAAGGAAGTAAATTTCAAGAATATTAATGCGTTGAAAAAGACTGATTCAGCCTCCTGGAGTGTCCCATGTCTACCAATTAAAAAGCACACGTGCTTCGGTCAGGCAAAATTAACACAGGAGTCCCCTCTTGTGCCAACTTGAGGAAACACAAATGACCAAATGTGATTTTACCATTTCCAGTGCGGGGTGAGAAGACTTGGATGCTCACGTCGAACCAGTCAAAGCGGATATATAGTTTATAACTGGACTCATTCTTGTTGTCAATATGTGAAAAAACAATTTAACCTGTTTAAGTGTCTTAATTTTCGTAGTTCGTCCGTTGCCGATTAATTTTACCAGTGTACAGCTTACCTATGCAAATGTCACAGACTGAAAACCCTCCTTTCCTACACATGTATAAAAATTCCCCAACCTCAAGACTGGCCGTTAAACACCATAGTTTATTCCGAGACTACCTGTGACTACAGTATTACCAAGGAGCTTAATAACACGGATCAAATCATAAGTTTAAAAAAAAATCGTATTTTTCTGTTGCCATAGAGCTGTAGGAGTAGGTAGCGACTTTCTGCCTCGTTTAGTTTGAGAATTGCATGTTTCAGCATGTGAATCCTTACTTTTAAGATCACACTACGTGCGAGTGTGTGTGCGCAAACATTTAAAGTTGACCTTTACCCAATTTTGTATTATCATGGTCTAGACTGAGACAAAACAAACAACAAATACCTACGTAATATTCTTATTTTAGATTGACCCTTTACAGGTATACTTAAAAAACGTACTATTCGTTTTCTGCTTAAGTTTGGAATGTTAGAATTGTTAAATTAAAAATACACATCCTACTTTTGCATGTGCAGTTTACATCTGTGTACACATCGGCACATGCGTTATTATTGTTCTCTTTTTATTCATTTTACTAGGTGTACTGTACTTTCTTAATCATTGTAAATCATTTGCAAGACAGCATTACTGTAAATTGTGTTTTTGTGAATGGAATTAATATTTGATAACCTCGAGTAAATAAAAAGTGTCCTCACCCAGGATCCCGTCTTCCGGTGACTGAAGCTTGTCAGATTCTTGTGCTTTATCAGCGTTCTGCCTAAAGTGCTACCTCCACCGGAACTTTTCTTTTTCCCCATTTCTTATATCAATTCTTAATTTTATTTCGTTACCCACTCCAAAACTTAACGTGGAGAGCACGAGACTTGAATTCTGTGCAAGGAGCGGAAACGACTAAGAACGTGCCAATTTTATTGAAATAGAGGGGGACTTTATTTCTTTGTATATATTTTAATCTACTCGTCACATACGTAGAAACTATATTTGATTTTTTATTATTAAATTTCTATATTTGAGCAATTTACTAATTTATATTAATATATATAAAAAAGAAAATTGATTGATTGATAAAATGTTAATAATAACACCTCCATCAAATGTCCCTAGTGGTACACCCTGGTGCGTCCTTTAAATGTGTCTGTCTAGATGACAAAATAATATGAACGTTCTCATACCCGGCGGGGTTTGTTTTTCAAACAGAGATGTACAGTACATATAAAGGGGTAAAACCAAACCATCGGTTTCTTTCTGTGGAACGAGTTTAACTACATGAAAAAAAAATTGTAGAAAATAAAATTATTTTAATTATTTGTTCAGGCACTTCGGATTCCTCAGAAGGAAATCTGGACAAGATTATTTGCACGTTCAAGGTTTCTGTCTCACCCTGGTTATTTTTTATAGAACGTGCTTGATTTAAGCATGTAAGTGATAACGGTGAAATAAATGTTTTATACTTAACTATACCTAAAATATGTATTATAATTGTGAGCATATATATTTATAATATAATATCCTAAAGTTTGTGAGTGGGTAGTTTTGCCTAGGTCATCAGAGCTGCAATTTTGTATATTATAACAGAGCAGACCTCCAGAGGTTTATATTCTCCAGCAAGCTATTAAACTGTGCCCATTTTCCTTTTTTTCCGCGGTCATATCTAATTAGTTTTAAGTTAATAGGACTTTATATTATCATGATTTGTTTCTGTTGTTCATTGATAGTTGTTCGATTTTACTGTTTGTTTAACGTAAGTAATTTCAATATGTATTATTTTAGCCCTGTGCGTTTGTGATCCACGGTTTGGTGCGTTTCTAGTTTTTCAAGATAAAAGCTGGACTTTCAGAGTTGGTAGTACCATACTCTTTGCTGGAGCTTACTTCAACTCTTTGAAAAATGTATTCCGCGATGTTCATGCAAAGGAGACAGACATTTTGAGGTAAGGTAATTGTAGTCACTAATCATGACACCGGTGAGTGGCGATGTACTGCATGTTGACTTGAGTAACTCATGCAAATGAGAAATTCATTGTAGTTTACATAAAAAATGACCCCATAAACCTATATTTTAGATGAAAAAAACTGTAAAATTGTAATTGAATGGTTTTATATAATTTGTATTGTCTGTAAAATTAAAAGGTTTTATTTTGGGAATAGGAAAGAAATAGCAGTTAAGATCAGATTTTTTTTTGTTTCTGCCACTTTTGCATTTGATCAAATGTTTAGTACCTGCCTCTACAGCAGATGGCAGTCATTGCGCTTGCTAATGGGAACACAGTATCCAGCATTAATTCATGGAAAGGATAGTTTTAAGAAAACCTGATCTTGTCAGATGTACTTCTTGGGTTACAACCTTGTATATAGAGTTATGAGTTATTCATGCTTTTAATGGGTGTTCAGTTTATTTTCATATAAGTTATCAAACATGCACAGAGCACCAGCAGTTCATAAACTTAAAAAATCGGTTAATATTAGTAGTTTTCATGTTATTCAGTTTGCACATTTTTTCCAGCTACATTAAATGGTGAAGTTTTTATAATTCCTACATTCAGACTAGAGCAGGGGTCTCAAACATGCGGCTCTTTGAGGCAATTATCTGTGGCTGTGACGACTTGCTTGAACTGGCAAAATCTACCACTAAAATCCATTTTACTTTGCAGCATTTTCCAAACAATACTGTTTGTAGTCCGACGATCAGAATTAAAATACTATTCTTCTTACTTAACTCGGCATTCGGTGTTGCTATTTTTACTTCCAGCGACGTCAGTTAAACCTAAACAGTGGACGTAAACAGTGTTTGCAAATTACTTTGTATAGTTCTTGCTGTTAATTATATGCATCAATGTTGATTAAAGTCATTAATGTCGTCTTCGTCATCGAAAAAGTGCAAGATTGCTGACGAAAAACGAATATTCCAGGATAAATTGGCAAATTTATACTTTGTAATGGAAGTCGGAGACGGTGTGTTTGTTTGCAGTTTATCTCGGTGTTTAAGGAGTATACTGTGCGTCGACATCACAATACACTGCATCGAGAACAGTATGGTGCATTGTCTGGCAAACTGCGCGAGGAAAAGGTTCAGTAACTGAAAGCATCGATTACAAAACAGCGAAACTTTTTCTTAAGTGTTAGTAAGTCAAGATTCTGTAAAAGCGAGCTTTGTCCTCTGTAATATGATGGCAACATCTGTGCGACCACTTACAGAAGGCCAATTCATAAAAGATTGTTTTATAAAGGCATATGCAATTATTTGTCTGGATAAAAAGAAACTGTTTGAAGGCATAAGTGTGTCCGCAAATACTTTTGCTAGCAGAATCACTGAATGAGCTAGTAACATTCACCAGCAACTGAATACAGCAGCACATTCCATTGCGCTTGACGAGAGTTCTGGTGTAACAGGAACTGCATACGGTGCTGTGTTCATTCGTGGGGTTGTTGAAAACCTAAACGTAACCGAAGAATTATTAGGGTTTTTTTTACCTATGTAAGGCACGACGACTGGTCGTGACATTTTTCAAGAATTGGATGCATTCATTGGGATAATTGGATGCCATGGGATAAACTCGTGTCCGTGGCAACTTGACGGTGCACCAGCAATGTGTTCTGAAAACGTTGGTGTTGTGGGATTATTGAAAGCAAAAGAAAACCAGCTTTCTTTGTCGGGTCCTTTTACTGCCGTACACTGCATTCTGCATCAGGAAGCACTGTGTGGCAAAAGTCTACAAATGAAAGAAGTTATGGAAGTTGTTTTTAAGACGGTTTGTTTTATACGAGCAAGCGGTCTCAACAGGCACTTGATATGGACACGGGATATGGAAAGCTACTGTTGAGTTGAGTCGGGGAAATGTGTTTACAGTAAGAGATTTTTTGCTTTAAGGCAGGAGATATAGCTTTTTATGGCATTGAAAGATAAAGACGTTTGTCAACTTTCCGATCAGGCTTTGCGTTTCTTACAGATGTCACGGAACACCTCAACGCACTTAACTTGAGCCCCCAGGGTGCAAAGCAAGTGATTACAATGAAGAACGATTGGCAGTTTGGTTAATCTCCCAGCTAAGCAGTCGTTGGTCCGCATAGAACGAGAACGCTTGAAATAATTTCTCAGTTTACTTGAAGAGTTTGATCGACGTTTTGAGGCGCGCTTAAACCTCAGTTTGCACTCTGCGACTCCGTTTGCGGTGAACGTTGCTTACGTTTCAAAAGATTTACAGATGGAAATTGTGAACTAGATGAGCAAATGCGTTCAACATTGCGATTGTCTTATGCGCATGACATTAAACCCAATCTTACCGTTCTTATGTCTGCCAAACGCTGCCAACTGAGCAGTCAGACTGCATTTAACAACATTTGAACCGGAAAACTGGATTTTATAATAAGCACTTCGAGTAAACTCGGAAACCTATCTGTAGTATTGTAGTTCAAGTAATTGATTAACAATAATATACTGTATTGTATTTGTGTCGTTTAGAAACGAATGCGGCCCATAAGTATAAATGTGAGCACAGCCATGTTCACCTAGAACTTGCCGAAAGACAGTTACCACTCCTCTTGACGTGTTCTTTATTAGTCCCACATATTAGTCAGCACTCTAAGAAGAATCAGAGGGGGTTCTCAGTGTCTTTGTGTTATGGTGCTGTTGTATTATTTGCAATCAAAAATTGTGTTTTTTTTTTTATTTAAATTGGGTTTTAAGCTGAGAAGTGGAACTTGCCTTTATAGCCAAAAAGATCCTGATTAATCAAAGAAGCAACCCACTCTTTTCCTTCCGTAGCACTTGTCACTGACTCATTTGTTTGGACACAAAGGTTAGCTCTAATTTTTACTGTTTGAATTTCCTCAGGAAGGTGCAGTTAAGTGCAGTAGGAAAAGATCTTTCTAACCATATGTACAGAGTGCACACAAGCACACTTCTGTGACCAACAATAAACTTCAAATGGGAGCCGTTTGTTTAAGAGTTGCTAACCAGATGTTTCAAACGATCCATAGCTTGGGAAATGAGCAAATAGCTGAGAAATACTTCCAATTTTTGCAATAATATTTAATGACACACAATATCTAAATAGTTTTTCCTGAAGCCCAGTTGTTGCCTTAATCGGTTTCATTTTTTACAAGAGGGAATGTGGTTGGATGGAATCGACAAAGCCATTGCTGCTTCAGTATGCTTGTGTCTGTGTGTATTGGTGTTACAATGTTTTTGAACAGGCCAAACAATGAAGAGTGTCAGATTTACTCAATTTGTCTAAAGGGTAGTTCTGAGAATGTTGTTTTGTTAGGTTAAAGAGCAATTCATCATATTCTGTGAAATTCAACAAGTCCATTTAGCACTGAGATTGAGTGACATGGCCATTTGCACAATAGTTTTATTTTTGTTCACTCTTACTTATTAAGTTAATCATTGAATTAATTAAATCATCACAACAGTGGTTATAGGGTGAGGTAGTCCTTTCATCAACACATGTTACTAGTTACAATAATGCATTAACAGTTGATTTTTTTTCTATGTATGTAGTAGCAAGTTATTTTAACTAATTTTAAAGCTTTGTATGTTAGAAGTAGATTATTTTACAAGTGCATGGCTGGAAATCTCCCGTGGTATCCACATATGATTGATAAATGCATAGTCTGCACATTACCATAGGATATAAATGTACTTTTTCAAACATAGCAGTACGGGATTTTTTTATAGCTAAGGAACCAGCATGTACCAGCAAACACTCAAATTGCTAACTGCCTATGATGAAATTATTCTGATGGAAAAGTAATACAATTTTCTGGAATGTGAAGTTTTAGCTTGTGAACTTTAACGTAAATGTTGTAAGTTTGATTTAAACCCTCTGACCAACAACACAGTATTGCAATTTGCTAAACCCCAAGCAAGCTTATTAGGTGCACCTTTATTCAACAACGTCCAATTGGAACAATGCCTAATCAAGTAATCATTAAAACTGCCTTAATTCAAAGCTTTGGTCATAGCAACACCAACTACACTTAAGTTTTCTATGCATTCTATCGTGCCTTCAATGTCTCAAGAAGCAATGGAGAGGGCTATATTATAGTTTTGTTCCATTGTTCGGATGCAAAAACAATAGTGCATATTTTGAGAACAACTGATGCAAACAATAAAACTTTTCATTTACCAAACAGCAAATATGTACTGATTGATTGTATTCACATAATTCTTCATAAAGTTAACAAAATGATATGATTTTATCTAAAAAATATACCAACAACTATTCACCACAGACTGTAAAAAGAAAAAAAAACATCTTCCAGAGCAGTACATCTAATCAGAATTTAATACTAGCAATCATTTATTCTTGATAAAAAAAATGAAAGAGTCAATCAACAGAACATTGAATAAACAGTAATGTCTTTAGGTCTACACCTTATTCTGCCTGTTATTTGCATGCTGTAGATTTTCACCTACAACACACCTAATATCATCCTTGCTAGACACCTTGGATAAAAACTCTTTGACGAGTCTAAGCTCTGGCATGCTTCTGAAGTGGTGTCATCACAGGATGCATCCATGGCCTCAATGAGTGTGTCCCACTCCTGAACTGCTGCACTATGATGGATTCTCACATTGTCCCATATAATGACAAAGTTTTCCAAATGTTTGCTCCTTTATTGCTTTTCCCACCATTAATTGTTCGACAAGCACATCAAGAAAAACTAGGATATGAGCTGCATTATAGGGTGTATAACCCTATTTTGTCCTGTTGCTGTACACATTCTGATGTTTTCACAATGTTGTCCTGAAACATCTGTGCTGCCACAAGGTAAGGCAGGTCACTAACTGAGACTAATCTATGGTCAGAGGGACAAGAAATAGTTAGAATATACCAATTCAATTCAGCTTGTGAGGATTATAACAACCTCCCATAGAGTTTGCACAAATATATAGGCAAACATTTAATATAACTTGAATAACTAGCAAGTGGCTTGAACACATCTGGCCCCTAATTGTTTATGCTAAAGGCAGAAATCAATTACTACAATGTTACTTAGCCTTAACTATTCAAGAATATTTATATAGGCTTACATTTAAATGCACAATCACAATTAAACAAATTAGGCATGCAAAATTTAATATTTAGTCTTATCAATTAATTGCTGTTTATTGGAACAGGCACAGTTTGTTTACAGGTCTGTCCAGTGTGCTCATTTTGGTCTGCACACAAACTCTTCTGACTGCATCTTTTGGCATTGTCTTGATAACATGTCCCATTACCCAGGGGTTACAAGGTGCTGTTTCATCTACAATAAGTACAATGTCACCTGGTTCAGTTTGTTCATTGTGTGAGCCATTTTTGATGTTCTTGAAGTATTGGTAAATACTCTTTTGTCCATCTTTTCCAAAACAAATCAGCAAGGTATTGTACTTGTTTCAATCATCTTCGGATATACTGGTAATTTTTGGAAGAAAATCCTGAGGTAATGCTGGATTGTACCTTGAGTAATAACATGTGATTGGGTGTCAGTGCCTCCAGGTCATTTGGGTCATCTGATACCTTTGTAAGGGGTCTGTTGTTGTTGTTGATGGATTCAGCTTCACACATTATTATTTGGAGACTTTAATCATCTAGTGTCTGTTGGTTAAGTATTGAGTTTAGGACCTTTCTTATGCTTCTAATTTGTCTTCCCCACACAATGCCTTGGTGGGAGGCCATCAGTAGGTAGGTACTGTAAGACGTGGAAGGCACATGGTTTCAAACTTTTAGTATAGCTGCTGGAAGGTAAGGCAGGTTACCAACTGAGACTAACCTATGGTCAGAGGGACAAGAAATAGAATATACCAATTCAGTTCAGCTTGTCGGGAGATATTAGAACCTCCCATAGACTATGCACTAATATGTAGGCAAACATTTAATATAACTTAAATAACTAGCAAATGGCTCTTGCAGCATCTTTAGTAACTCTCTGACCAATCAAATTTAAACCACATCTCCTTTACTTGGACAGGTTAAAACCTGCTTCATCCACAAAAACATGCCAGCTTCTAAATACTACAGTGAATAGTGGAGTATACAGTGGTAGGGCGTCAGGGCCTGCAAGGCCTTCTCTGCTGGCCTAAAAAAATATCTGAATCACAAACTGATGTTAATTATATTTTGTCCATGAATACTTATTATATAATTCCAAATAGTCTGTCCGCTTCCTTTCATAGCTTTTCCGATGGTTGTGCTGCATCCAGACATGTATTTTTGTATTAAAGCATTTAACCAATCACATTTCAGCCATCATTTGTTGCCAGGCAGGGTCAAAGTCAATGAAGTCTGCCCGGAGGCCTTCACAATCCGTTCTGCAGGCCCTCTAACACAAAATAAATGTCGATCAAACTGTTGCTTCAACCAATCAGATTTTGAGTTGGTGTCACTAGGGCCCTCTAGCAGGCGTACGGCAACGTCACCATATTCAGACCCGTTGATTGGATAGGATGGTGTAAGTATGCCATGGATGATTTTGCAGGAAAATCTCCCACTGATCTCCTTGACTTCCTTCATCAGAAAAATCTGAATGAGAGCATGGGGCAGCTGTACACATTGGTATGTTTGGCGGTGACCATTCCCGTGTCCACTGCTTCTGTCGAGCGGACATTTTCAGCCCTAAAGCGAATTAAAACTTACGCCAGAAATACGACAGGGCAGGTTTGACTTTCAGCATTAGCTTCGATGGCGATAGAAAGGGACTTCGTGATGGAACTGAAGCGCACAGATAATCTGTACGACAGAGTAATTGAACTGTTTTTGAGGAAAGAGAGGAGGATGGATTTTGTTCACAAATAATCCGAATTTTTGGTGAGTAAAATGTTGCGATTTTCCTAAATAATATTGCAAGTTTATGAGTTATTATTGATGTTTTTTTTGTGTGTCGTTGCTGTAGCTGCAGTAGAAAGGAACTTGTTCACCCCTGGTTTGTCTATTCAATAAAGGCATTTATTGTGGCTACAGGAGTTATCTATCTGCGATGCAATGGCTCTTTATACTGTATTTCTGCATATTAAGATGGTTTTTATAACTATAAATTAGTTTTTGAGGGGCAGGTTGATTCAGACAGATCACTACTGAAGGCCTAGGTGTGAAATGCACGGTCCACCACTGATATATAATGATTTCATGAAGTGCAGGCACATCTGAACATACTGATACCGCAGCTGTTTCACTCTGGCACTGTTCCATTCAAATGGTACCTTGTGGGCCTGCTTCACTGTTAGCTGGTAAATTGTAGTCACACTTACAGTGCTGATATATAATTGTCTTGAATGATTTTCTCTTTCATGTCTTTCAGACGGAGGGCATTGTGGTCCAGAACCATGTTTACTATAGCAGCCTCCTGTTAAGCTGTAAATTGTGTCCATCTGCCACCAGCATATTGTCTTCTCTCTACCATGTTGTGTGCAAAAATCATATTTTTCATAGTAGTCGAACATCATATACTCTAAATGGAATGTACACTATGTATATCATTTGAAATATGTCATAGACTATGCTGTAACAATAGCACTCACCAATTTACCCTTTTGAAGACACATATAATTGATACAACTATTGATCTGCTCAGATTAGGTTGAACCCTCTTGCCTGGTTCTCTCAATGTTAGTCTATGGTTAATTAAATTATCAATAATCGATTGCCCTGCACAGATGGTAGTGTTGTGTTTGACCCAGTCCTGGATAAATCTCTTCTTCTCCTGAGACATTGGTTTCCTCCTTCAACTCTCAGTTTCTGTAAATTTATTGCTGATCTTAATCTGTTTGATTCATATCTTTTAATTAGCCCCCTAATACTCCTTTTTTATCACCACTTTAAGCTTCAGTTTCACATCAATTACATTTCTGTTTCTTGCTCTCTAGCTTTTCCTGTTACTAATGCTAGTCTCCTCTCCTCCTTTATCTCTGATGATAAGTGTGCAGTGTTACATATGTTTGCCTTCTCTGCTCTTCTGGGCACCACAATGGAAATTTAATACATCTATGTTTCAGAATCCTAAATTTATTGCTTATTTGAGCTCCTAAGCTTGAAGAATTTATTTCTATAAATGCAGGGTCAACTCAAGATCCTTCCTTTTGATGGATAGCTATTAAAGGTTTCTTTCATGATGCTATTATTGCTTTTGCCAGCAGTTTGTTCCAAGAACCTCATCAAAAGATCTCCGATCAGGAAAATTGTCTCTCACTTTTAGAGTGTACACACACCCATGTGGTGGATAAAGAGCATGAAACTATCATTGCTAGCAGTAGGACTAAACTAAATGCTTTGCTGTTATGTCATGCAAAATTTCTGGTTCATCACACTAGGATATGCTACTATGTTTCTTGGTGTAGACCCAGTAAACTAATGGCTCTCAGGCTCCTCAAATGTGATTTCTTTGCTATGATTTTGGCCTTTAAAACCATGGAGGGTGTGTTATTACAAACCCAGACAAAATTATTGTGTTTTTTTTTTTCAGTTCTGTTCTGATCTGTTCTTTTCATTCTCTTTCTGCTAATGTGGACTCATTTCTAAAATCCTTACCCCAGGCCAATGTTCTGCATGGCCCCTCATCACTTAATGAACTGAAAGAAGCGTTGAGACTCTGCGAGTTCTGGGAAATCGCCGGTGCCTGATGGGTTGCCACCTGAAATCTAGTCTACTTTTTGGAAACGGCTCTCTTCTCTTCTCTTCCAGATGCTTAATTCTGCCCTTTGTTCATCCCACCTCAACCAATTATTTATTTTAGCTGTAATTACCCTGTTGTTTAAACAGGGTAAGAACTCCATCTTATTGGGGTTGTTCCAATAGATTGCTCTAGTTGTCACCCATTATCATTGAAGAATTCTGATTTCAAGCTGCTTGCAAAGGGGCTTGCATGTTGGCTACAGGTGTTGATTCTTAAATTCATTCTGATCAAACTGGTATTATTAAGTCCTATTATGCAGATAACAATGTTCAGTGCTTGCTGCATGTTTTGCATATTGACCCTGCTTTTTCCTTGCCTCCTGCTATGTTTTCCGTAGATGCAGAGAAGGCATTTGACACAATGAACGGGACCTTTTTGTGGAAGGTCCTAGGTAGAATGAGCTTTGGTGCAGCCTTTATAAAGATGGTTCAGACCCTTTATTCTTCCCCCTCTTCTGTCCTTCTTACTAATACCAACATCCCCCCCCCCCCCCCTTTATTCATGTTTCAAGAAGCCAGATAGTGCTTTCCTTTTTCCCAATTTCTCTTTATTCTTTTTTTAGAGCCTCTGGCAGTAGCTCTCCACAACTCAGACAATATCAGTCCCATATTGATTAAAGATATACACCCAAAAATTTTAATTGTATGTGGATGATGTTCTTCTCTACCTTAGTAATGCCCCTGCTGATCTTCCCCATGTCCTTGATGTTTTTAATATCAATGAAGCCCAGTCTGCACTTTTCCCACTAAATTCTTCCTATCATCTCTCTAGATTTCCCTCATTCATTCCCCAGACAGTGTCTTTCAGATACCTGGGATTAAACTTCTATGTTGGGGTCTAAGACCTTGCAGCTGCCATCTTTCACTGTGTTCTGAAGGATGTCAGAGATTCCACTTCTTCTTGGTTCCACCTTCCTTTCTCATTTAATTCCAGACTGGCAATTAATAAAATGAATTTGCTGCCTAGAATTAATTTTGTTAGCCACGTGCTCCCTTTTTCTCCTCCACTTAAGTTCTGGCAATCTGTTAAGTCTCTGGTTTCTTCATTCCTTTGGAATCAGAAAAGACCATCTATTAAACACTCTACTTTGATCCACAGTAGGTGGGATGGTGGCATCTCCCTCTCTGATTCTGAGCTGTACCACATTGCCTTTACTCTAAGGCCAGTCTGGAGCTGGGTCTGCCCTCCCCAGCATCCTCTTTCCTGGTTGCCCATAGACAAAAAATATTTTTCCCCATTGCTCAACTTAATTTCTGCTTATTTCTAATCAAATGAAATCCCTTTCTCCTATTGTTGCCCCATTGTGTCTTATGCCCCTTCAGATGTGGAGAAGTGATGGGTCCTCTGCCAAGATGACACCTCCACACTGCTTTATTTTGTATTCTGCCCTAAATATCAGAGACCATCCACTGTGCTAGGAGATATGTTCAATGTGTCAGGGCTGGAAGCATTCTTTTTTCTTTGATCTAGGCATCATATCCTTTCCACTTCCTACTTTTTCTATTTGCAGCTGAGGTCTGTGCTCAAGACATATAGAGCTCCTTTCTCCCAATGTATCACCTGTACTCATTTGCTTCATTCCTTTCTCTCATAACCAGTACCTGGTATTTATAATAAAGTCTAATTGCCTAACATACCTTTTCCCATCCTCTGCATTTTGCTGGCAAACTATCTTTCTAAATATCAAAAATTGCTCTAAAAATCCTAATCACCAGCACATACAAATTATATTTGTTCGGAGACGTTATCTAATGGGACAAGAATTAGATCCTCTATGTCACCTTTGTCCTCTTGTCCTTACATTTGTCTCTACATGTTCTGGGAATGTCTTTTGACTGCAGCTCTCGGGTGCTAGGAGTCCCTCTCTATGATTCTTTCTTTCTTTCCTCATTCCTTTGTCCCCTCAAGTTGTTCTCCACCAAGACATTTCTCCTCTTTCCTCACTTTCCATTGCAGCTAAATTGAAATTAGCTTCTCACTGGAAATCTCCTGCCCTTGTCTCTTTTGCAATCTGGAAGTCTTCATTTTAAAATCTTGTCATCCTTGAACTTTCTGCATCCCAGATCAACAACTCTTCTGGCTCAGCTATCCACAACTGGCTTTATGCTTTTCAGTTAGTTAAGAGCTAGTTGGGGGCTGCTCCATGAGGCAATTTCTTCTGTCCACCTTTTCTAGTTTTTATTTCTTTTTCATTTTTTTGTCTTTCTTTGCCTTGTGCTCATTTGTGGGGTGTGTGTGACAGTTTACCTATCAACTGTTATATTCTCTCCTATTGTGATTCTGTTTAATGAGTGTTCGTCAGTGAGGGCTGTTTTGTGTTTGTTCTTATATAGCCTAAAATTGGTTATAATTATTGGATTTATTTTGCTGTTTTCCTTTTTCATTTTGTCAATAAAAATTTGATCACAAAAAATTGTTGCCCTTATTTTATTTGTTATATCTCTAGCTTGTCTTTGAAAACACCATTCAGTTCTCATTTGCACACCTTACATCTATATTTAACAGCTCTATTTCCTGCTCCTTCTTCTTTTGTGTTTGTTTAAAGTGACAAACCTGTTGTGTACATTTATGTGTGACTTGCGATTCTGTAGTTAGTACTTGTTACCTCAAATTAGGAAACAAGGTGACAAAACACTGCAGTATTAGGGAAATGTAACACATTGATTTTTAATGCAGGTTTCACCTTTAGAAATACAGCAGTTAAGGCACAGAAAGGCAGAACAGTATCAAAGCATGAGCAAATGTTTTGTTTTGGCTCTACACCCTGTATATAGCTGATTTGTTTGAGTGAAAACTTTCAAAGACTAGACCCCCTGATAAATTCAAATGAGAGGGCACTCCCATCTTAAAAACTGAGAGACAGACAGATGGCATGCCAGGTGTGTTAGCTGCTGTTTTGTTATCAAATTATTAAAATAAATTTTACAAAAAGTAGGCCAATAAATAAGGTATTTTTTCTAAACACTTATTCTTTCCCCAACTTCTCTTTGTAATTAGAATATTCTAACATGTTCTTGGTTGTATAAATTAATCTTTTGCTTGGTTTTCAGAGCTGTCTATTTGGACGTTTACATTTGAAAATGATTTTCATAGTGTGTCTGCATTAAGTATAATGTCTTCTCTGGTACAAGCTAAACAACTATGAACCATCTAAAGCATAAATCGCATCATTTTCATTGGTGATTATATTTATTGCTTAGTAGGGGCTATCTTCTTTAAATTATGGAATCACGTACTTTCTGGTAGCTATGTCTTGGAGGAACGCATGGTTTATTTTTTTATTACACATCTGCACATTCTGACAATTTTATACACATTGGCACTGCTTTATATAAGGTTAACACCTCTGCTTTCTTTCTTACTTTTTTCTATGTGTGTTTATTTTGGACAGTAACGGCGCACTGCACAGAAGTATTCATACTCTTTCTCTGTACATATAATATTCATTTGATCAGAGGTTGATGCTCTTGCTGCTTCCTGAGCAGCTCATCTTTTTTCTACCCTAGCTGCCCACTTCTTCTCTTCTTTCATCAGCATCTTTTCGCAATTAAACTGATTACATCAGTGTTTGTGTTGCAATTACTTAGTACGTTTTCTTTAATTTTTCAATTAAGTCTTCAATCTGCCTCAAGAATAATTTAAGATATGAAGAAGTAGGGGAAGTGACAGCAAAGGTGGTAGGGATTAGAATGGTGTCCATATGCATGCGCCGCATGGCCGCTCTGCTGGCCGCTTCAGAGTGTTGTTTCTACAAAAAAATAAAACAAGGTCAATCACCACCCCAAAAGTGGATAGTAGATGTCATGTAGTATATGTGTACAAAATTTCAGGTCAATAGGTCAAATGATTTGCGAGCTACAGATGATTTAAAATCCTGGACAGACAGACAAACAGCCACAGTAGCATATTATATATACAGATATTGGTGGTATAATAAATTGCATTATGTTTGTCAGCCTATATACATTTACTCAGTCTCCTGAAAACATCCCATCAATTTTTATATTTTCTTATTTAATTAGGGTTTTTTTGGGTGCCAGTGAATATCCAAAAAAGCATCAGTTTGTAGGTAGTAACAAAATTTGAATGAAACCCCAGTTCCATATATTATTTTCAATAAAGCAAATTTTCACATGTACACTGTTCCATTCCCAAATTATTGTTCCTGAGTGCCCTAGAATATGTCACAGAAGATAAACCCATGTGGGCAACATAAGAACATACAAAAGTTGCACAAACAGGCAATCTTCGTTTCAAGAAGCCCTGAGGAAGCAGCCCTAACCATTTTGCAACCATGCTGCACCTTTCCAAATGAAATATTTCCTTTTGATAAAATACAAATTTAATGTCTGACGAGCCAAGACTCTTTAACTGTGTGATAAAATCTGAATAAATACCAGTTTTTTTTTCTTTCTCTATTTTTAATTCATATTATCTGTATTGTGTTTTGACTGGCATTACATAAAATGTTTTTGTGGGGGATTGAGGTTGATTTTCCTTTACAGGAGGGACAGGGTCATCTTCCACCTGTGTGCTTTTGCCAAAGAGAGCATTTAGAGGTTAGAGGGATGAGAACAGAAAAGAAACTCTTGTAATGCTTTACATGGTTTGGGAGTGACTCTCCTCTTTGCATGAACACCTAAGGCTTTTCAAAGCAAATGATATACACTGGTATGCATTTGAAAGAATAGCAGCTAGATGAGCAAGAAATGTCATCTAAAATAAAAATGTCAAGGTGTTTATAGTTATAATGTGATGAGACACTCCACCCTGTCAAGGAAAGAATTCTTCATTTTATTTTAAATATAGCTCACTAAGCCATGTAATTGTGTGAAGAAAAGAGATGTAAATAAAAAAGCTAATGGTAATGAATTGAAACAAAACTAATAGGGTATCTTCAGAGTTGGCATTTTGAAAAGACTTTCTGTTAAAGGGAATCAAAGTTTCATTCAGCAAGAGTATGCATATAATACTGTTTAATTCAGTGTTCTTTCACTTTAGTAAGTTGTATTACATCCTTTAGCAGCTAGAGCAACAAGCCAATGTGTGCTTTTTTTTCTACCTACTGACAATTCTCATTTTTTTTGGCTTTGGATTTTTTTTATTCTTACTTGTAATATTGATTCCTCTGTTCCAGATTTGGTCGCTGTCTCTCAACAAATGCTTCCTTCATGACATGCCATATGTCTGTTACAGTAAGGTCTAGAATTTCTCTCCACCATTCCAAAACACAAAACTTCTTTCTTTTAATCTTTTTTTTTAACAGATTTACTTAAATATTTTGTGCACATTTCCAACTTTGCTTCAACTTGTAGATAACACGTCTATTTGTATTTTCAGATTTGCCTTAATGATGGTGAAACCTCTAGGTCTGTATCAGAAAAATAGTCTTGGACAATGACACTTCAGCAGCACGCTGGATAAAGAATACAAGGTATTTCAATAGTGAGGAATGTTAAGAATTCACAAAATATGGCATTTTCTTATATGGTTTAATTTTAGAGCTGACAGTCAAGATATATTTCTTGTAAAAAATCAATAGTAAATTCATTTAATTTTGCAAATTAATATGTGCCATGGTACTCTATTATGAGACAAACTTTTTATTGTCTCACTCCCCTCTCACTTGAGGTGCTTTTCTTTACAAATTGTGTTGTAGCGTTGAACAATAAACCAAAAAAGCAAAACTAACCTGACACTTGAGAGAGGAAAGGGAGTCAAGAACACAGAACTTTCTCTGTGCCTCTGCTGAAACCCTGAATACTGCTACTTTGTTATATAGAACCTCAGTTAACAGCCCTTTAAGCTATTCACCTGCAGAAGCTGAAGGCCATCCCCATAAAATCAATATAAAACCTAATGGGAAAATAACAAACTAAACTTATACAATGAAAACATGCAAAAAAACTACAAAATGGCTAAAAAATAAGATAAAGCTAAATGAAAACCAATTAAAAACAAAAAGAACAAAATTAACAAGGACAATAAGAAATATAACAAAATAATTTAAAAAAAAGGTAATAAAATAATCAAAAATAAACTAGAACACAAATGGAGGCTCAGTAAAATCACAACAGTCACAAACAGCAGATACATAAACATTTATAATAGCCTTTAAGCTATTTCAGTTAAAATGTTAACAAGCATACACAAAGCATGGTGCATGGTATTTGTTGAAAATCTATCAGGTGGTAATACTATACAGAATGGAGTAAGTAAAAACGGTAACCCTAAACTAAGCATACTTCACTCACCTGACTGTGGCAGTCAGTGTGAGTGCCTTCCTAATTTTACTAGTGTTTTGAACACAGTACTGTAATTATTTTAGCCAAAGGAGAAGAAATACAAAAACAAATGTTAGTAGCAAAAGAGTTGTCTTTATTTTGCTTTAAGTCAAATACCAAAAGAAACAAGTGAAAAAACATTAATAAAAAACAAAACTAAAGGTAAAAATCATAGATAATTCCTGATTATGTTTATTTTTTGTAATGCTAATTTTTAATGTTTGTGTGATCACTCATAGTGGTAGCAATGGTCATGTGACTGATAACAATGCTGTAACCATAACAATCAAGTCCCTGAATGGTAATGATTGCAAGAAAAAACAAACAAAAAAAAAGATTCTGGCAGTTTCAAAATTGTGACATAGCTGATGATTATTTTTAGATTGGCTGTTATAAGAGAAAATGGCTTCAGTGACATCACAGGTAAAAAAACGACACAGAGATTACCCTGACCTGATCACTATGAATGTTTTCCCTGTTTTTGTGTCAAGCTGTTTGGTTAATTAGTGTCTATCCTTATTATGAGTGAGTGGGAGTGTTTGCATCTTAACCAATGTTGGATCCTTCATTGATTTGATGCTGCTAGGTTGGAATTCGGTCCTGCAGTTCTGTTATGCTAATGCAGGTTTGAAAAATGGACAATGAATAGCGAATAGCTTAATAAATAATACCATACCACTTATTAGGCTGGCTTAATCCTGAGGAGGGTCACGGGGTTTGCTGGAACCTATCCCAGTAAGCATAGTGTGTGGGTGAAAGATAGAAACCACCCCTGGAGAGGAAGCCAGTACATCACAGAACTTCAAAAATAATGCTTTACTTAACATTAAAAGTATAAAATTTCTTCTTTGTAAGTAATTTCCTCATATGGTGTTTAAATCAGGTCAGTTAGGTTGAGGAGTGTTGCCACACCCACCATATGACGAAATGGCTTGGGATCTTGGTTGGCAACCCCCAGGCAGACATGCGGTCCAGTCCAACCCTCCGGAAATGACCCTCTATCTGCTGCAGCCAGGTGTTACGTGGGCATCCCCTTGGCCTGGTCCAGGTACTCGGGTCCTCAACAATGAGGATCCTGCAAAACAGTTCACCCTCGCACCACATGGTCATAGTGCCATAACTGACGCTTCCTCACAATGCAGGGAGTGTGGCTGTTTTGGGACTGCATGAGCAACCACTCATTTGACACAAAGTCAAGCCAGTGGTACCAAAGACTTCTTCGAAGAGACATGGTACCAAAGCAGACCAGTCTTCATCTTGGGTCACTGGATAGTGTCCATGTCTCGCAAACATATAGCAAGACAGGAAGCACCAGGACTCTAAAGACTTGGACCTTCGTCCTTTCCCAGCAACCTCATGACCCCCCATGCTCTCCCAATCCGTCTACTGACTTCATAAGAAGAGTCACCAGAGACATGAATATCACTGCTGAGGTAAGTAAACCTCTTGACAAGGTTGACACTTTGCAGACAGACACACTGCTGATGGCTGTTCTTAAGAGGTCATTAAAGGCCTGAATCTTGTTTTTTATCCAGGACACTCGCAAGCCCAGACACTTGGACTCATTGCTCAGTCTCTTGGGAGCCTCGATCAGAGCCTCCATTGACTCCATGAAGATCACAGCATCATTAGCAAAGTCAAGATCAGTGAATCTTTCTTTGAAAACAGATTCCCCACAGCCGCTGGACCCCATGACCTTGCCCAGCACCCAGTCCATGCAAGCATTGAACAGAGTAGGAGCAAAAACATACCCGTAATGAACTCCCGAATCAACTTTGAAAAATGCAGTACCAACTCACAGTACCAGTGTACAGGCCGGCCATTATATCCAGCAACCTTGAGGGGATCCTGTGAAGTTGAAGAGTTGAATGCTTTACAAAAATTGACAAAGGCTGCAAAGAAACTCTGTTGATATTCACGTTTGCGCTCCATGAGAACCCTCAGTGCCAGGATGCAGTCGATGGTAGACTTCTTAGGTGTAAAACCTGACATCCCCATTCGCTGGTATGTGAACAAGTGATCAATAGATTTGAATGTTTAAGTAATTGCTAAGGTAGAAATGATCAGAAATTGTATTTTCAATAAAAAAAAAAATACAACAGTAATATGGACATGGAAGGGAGCAAAAAACTATGAAAACATTTTCACTGTAGTACCTATATTGGTAGTGTTGTTATGTAGACAGATTAGGGCATTATATATATAATTACCAATTACTTTTTTTTCAACAGTTTACTATTTTTTTCATTCTGTGATTTACAAAAATTTTGTAGTATCAAACTTTTTTGGTCATTGAGTCTCTATTATAGTAGTAAACAAATAATTATATGATAACTTAGAATATTGTTTTTCCATTCTGAATGTTATGCTATGTGGTTCATTTCAGGCTGAAAAAGCAGAGCCTTGAGCTCCCACAGGAAGCCTGAGCTGTTCTCAGGAAACAGACGGCTGAGTGTCAGGAATCAACCGACCGTTAGCTTGCCAAGTATGTGTTATTTCCTTTCATAATACCTGCAAAACTGCCTTGATGCCTGGAATAGCTAGCAAAGAACAGGCTAAAGCCAAATTTTCCACTTAAAAGGAATTCAGCAAACAAGGATATTTTGAAACAAACACGATATCTCTTCAGTACTAGTGGGTGAAAAATCTTAAAACAGTACAGTGTTTTAGTAATCTAATAGGAATTCTACCCACGTCACCATGAGTTGGATTTGCCCTCTGTGTGCAGTCTGCATTTTTCATTGTGTAATCCACTTTTCTTCAACAGTTTAAAGATAGGTAGTCCAATTGACGCAGCTTGTGTGTATATATGCTATGCAGTTGACAGGTATCAGCCATTTTGGTTTGTGACCTCTCTTTCAAGAAACAAGCCATTGATGCCAAACTAGATGATCAGGTTTGAAAAGTAATGAATATTATGTATCATTAATGGAAAGCACAAAGTTCAAACATTATTCAGTTAAGTGCATTGTTATTGACAGCCATATATACACATAACTGTCGATTGCTTGCAGGTAGAAAATGATACAGAACAAAAAGGATGATTAATTTCATACTAGTACACTGAAAAACTACTGTGTTTCAGTAATAAAAATACAAAGTTAAACACATTTATTGGTATTTTATGAGATATTAGAGAGAGTGGTAAAAGGGGATTAATACAATGTAACAAATACCAAATAAGATCTTTTTTTAACAGCAAGTTTTTACTAGAAGAGAACACTTGTTGTAACAAAACCAACAGCCACGTGAATCTGGTAAATCAAACCCGAGAACCATTGATCTTGAGGACGTCTTTGACTGGGGAGGCTGTCTTATAATTTCTGCAGGTTTCAATACCCACTGCACCTGTTATGGCAGCCTTCAATACGTATTTCTGGAATTTAATAAATTTCCATGGCTTCAAATAATAATTTAAGTTTGTGTTATCCCAGGAAAATATAGGTCAAAACCTTGCAAAGTTCTTGAGAATCTGAATGTCTCAGTGAAACCGAGTTCCAGGGCTGTGATCCTGTTACAGTATGAACAACTACAGTCAAAAACGCCAAATAATCATTTGAACAAAAGCAATTATCTTTTACCTTGACTGCCAAAGGAAGCAGCATTTTTTCCAAGAAGGCTGTAAGTCACAGGGAACTAGTCCGATGTCCTTAAAGAGTACTTGCATTCAAAAGTTTGCATAGACACTTGAACAAATGACAGGTCTCATAGTTAGAAAGGTTACTTTTTGTGCAAAAGGCAAGAACACCAAATGCAATCAAAAATCCTAAATGCATTAACTTATAGTTGAACAAAACAAAATAGAATTTATATGTCAAGCACACAAAGCTTTCTGACTGCTGTATGTAAGTACTGTACTAAAGTACTGTACTTTACTTCTCTAGGCATTAAATAACAACAGAGAAAAAAAAAAATAATTTCTTGTTCCAAAAGAAATTAACCAATCCTATGATGGACACACCGCAGTACAACACAGCGCGTCAAAACACAGCTAATCCAGTCAAACTTGGCAAAATGACACTAGACCTATCATTGACAACAACCCATTTACTCATAGGTCCTTTTCCAAGATACCTTGATGGCTGTAACACCAAATCCACTACAGGACACAAATATAAAAATCATTGCAATAAATGTGTTTACATGATTAGAGAAGTTGTTTTGACACAACACAAAGTCAGAGGTCAATTGCTTGTCTTTAATTGGACTCTATCTTAATTTCATATAAAATGAAAAATTGCATGAAGCTGTATGTTTTTATATTCCAGGATTCAATTACTTTTTTCATCATTTTGATTATGCTTTTGTAATAAATGTATGTGGACTCTTTGTAGAATTAAAGGAATTACCTGTTAGTAACCACACCACCAAATTAATGTTAATTTTATGACTCTTTTATATTACTATTTGTGCCACTGTCTGCTATTTGTTAATTATCACTGTTTTGACTGAATTAATGTTAATTTGCATAATGCAAATGTTTTAAATCTAAAAAATAAAGTGAGTAGTCTGATTGTAGTTCACCAGTATGAGAGACAATGAAATTTCATCTTTTATTGCCTTGTGAATATTTTTCCCATTTTACCAGTTATGTATACAAGTTTGTTTCATTAGTGGGTAAATCCATTTAATTTTTAAAATTTCATTTATTTGGCATTTAATCTTTCTGATGTTTTTTATAGAAAGATCCGATATACCATTTAGTTAACTTTTTTATTTTCATTTCTAATTCTTCTTCTGTTTAAGCTGACTTGCTAAACAGTAAACATTACTAAAAGTTATCATTTAGATTTATTTACACCCATGTGATTATCAAGTGAATGCTTTAAAAATCACTCGGGGCAAAGACAAGAATGGTGTAGATAGTTTTAGGGTAAATAAGAGGATATTTTTAGCTTTCTCAGAGAAGTATGGATCAGATGCTAGAGAAAGAGTCTCCTTTAGTTTTAAAAATGAATGCTGTACTTAAAAAAAACTGTTCCTTTTAGCACACTGGCTGTTATTAATTCACAAATGTTTTAGCTTCCCATCCTACAGGAATCCTATAAACAATTATCCTGTTTCTATCAATGTGTGTTATCAATTAAAGAGCAAAAATGCATAACTTTGCAACTTTGTTTTCTAAATGTATGAACAAATGTAATCTATACCTATGTGTTTTGTACATGTTTGCGTAGGGGCACTTTTGTTCTGAAGATAAAAAAAACTAAACTTTCCTATTCTTTCCACTTTTTAATTTAGCAGTGATGCAGGTTTGTATTTACTGTAACACTTTCCACAGTCCAACAGATGCTTGCATATGTTCTGTCAGTTCAGCAGTTAGGGGCACGTGTGCTTATGACAATGGAGAATTATAATGAAATATATTTTTGATCATGATGATGTCATATGAAGAAGACTGGTGAAGCGTCTAAAGCCAGACTGCGCACAAGGTAAAACTTATGTGATGACATTATGTTTAAAATGTTTTCCTCTGGATCTCATTTTCTTATGTTTGGCAGTATTGTATGGTATAAAGAAGAACTTTTAGTCCTTTGATCCCATGTTTCAGTTTCTCAACTTCTAAACTGCTTTCTCAGAGCCAGTTTGATCTAGAGGAGGTAAACTAATGTCATATTGCTCAATCTGAATTCCTTTCATGTCACCATCTTTTTTGAGGGAAAACAATGATAGCTCATGTCCTCATGTGTTACTAGTTTAACTGTACATTGAGCTTAAAAACATAGTTACGTATTATTTAGCATTTTCTAATGAAAATATTTTTAACTGGAAGATGTTAATAGAGTGGGCCAGTGTTGAATGAGTGTCAGGCTCATGTATTCAAAACCCAATAGACATGAAAAACCCTAATCGTACTTTTGTAAAGTCAATGCATAAAGAGCTAGGATTGTCACTTTTAAGGTGAAACAAACATTGTAATGTTCTATTTACACTAAATGCTAATCTCTTTAAAAATGTATACAGTTTTCATTGATGAAGATTTTCAAATAATTTACTCAATCTTATTTTCCATTATGCAGGACAGTGGGACAATTGTTAGACACTGCTGTCTCACAGATCAGTTGTCCTGGGCTTGAATTCCATGCACTATCATTGTTAGCGCATATGTTTTCCCCTTGGCATGCTAATCTTCCTTTCACATACCCAGTGAACTGGTGATTCTGAACTGACAGTGTATACATGTGTGGGCCTTGCAATGGACAGATGCCCTGTCCAGGGCTGTTTCCTGCCTTGTGCCTGATACTGTGGTGGTTTTACCAAGGCACTATCTCTCTATCTCTCTTTTTCTTGTTAAATCTGCTTTATATTTCTGGATATCATTCTGTGTTAATGTTTTAGATAAATAGATAGATAGATAGATAGATAGATAGATAGATAGATAGATAGATAGATAGATAGATAGATAGATAGATAGATAGATAGATAGATAGATAGATAGATAGATAGATAGATAGATAGATAGATAGATAGATAGATACTTTATTAATCCCAAGGGGAAATTCACATACTCCAGCAGCAGCATGTTTTGTTAAGTCCTGTTATTTGTTGTTTTCATATACTGCGTTTTAGTTTTTGAAGTATGGTGTTATTATGTATAATAGTTCTGTGAGTTATTTTCCTTACCTTCTATATGTTAAGCAGTTCTGCCTCTGCAGTTGTAGGACCATTCTTGTCACATAATAAGGCCTGAGATGCCTCAGCACTGTTACTGTTATTTAGCTCCTCCTCATGCTTTTTGGCTAAATTTTCTTGGATTTCTTTATTGAACTGAAATTTCTAGTTATTGATCCTTTTATTTTTTTTATCTTGCTCTCCACCTGTGGTTTATCATTTTTGTCTTGTGGATTTGTATTGGAGTTTTCTGTTTGCAGTATTATTTTTTATTCCTTTTAATGTTTCTTGATTTTTTTTAATAAACATTATTATTATTAAAGAAACACTTTTTATTTGGGCTAGTGGTTTTCTTGGGGTTCTCTTTTTAAGTTTAATAGACATCTTTTTTTTTTTAGCATGAAGGCAGACAGCTCTCTTTTGAGTTTCAAGGCCAGGCCTACTTTGTATTTTGTGGCATAATTTAAGTTTTCAGGCCTGTTTGGAGGTTAGCTGTGTTTTTGCATTTTGCAGGCGCAGATTTCAAAGCAGACACTGCTAGCATAGGCTCTGGCCCCCTACAACCATGAGTAGGTTAAGCAGGTCTGAGAATATTAAATTATGCTGTTTTGCACAGAAAATAATAAATGCATATTGCCTATTGGTGTTCCAACAAATTCCATGTGACCAAACACAAAACAAAAACACAGAAGAACAATTAATCTTATTTAGTCATATTTACAATATTAGATAAAAAAAGAAATGTAATTGTAATTAAACATTAATCAATCCACTGAAATATAATAGGTGCAATAAATGGCTCTGGAAAATAGATGACATATGTCCAACCTTAAATTACAATAATACAATCTAATTAAAATATGCAAATGAAGATAAATTACTTAAACCCAGTAAAATTCCACCTAATCTGCTGTCAACTCTTTGTATAAAGTGTAATATGCAAAACAACTCCTGTGTAAAAAATTTAAATAAATGACTCTCTGTGCAAACATTAAACAGCACATTTGAAAATAAAGTAACAGAAAAACAACCAGTTATCTATTAGGTCATTTATGGGTTCCTTCTCATACTAAACCTTAAAAAAGTATATTGAAGAAATGATAAAACAATGAAAATAACTAATCACTTTATGGAGGCATATTTAAAAGTACAGAGCTTCTGAAGAGTACCTGTTGAGACAGTGAAGGACCCTGGAAGCATCCCACAGAGTCCAGAGCCTCCACGTGGTGCCAGCAGTCCCTTCAGGTAGGTAATCCAAGAAAAGGAGGATCAGGTGGCCTTGGGCATTCAAAACCTCAGAGTGGCAAAAGTTTGACGATGATGTAGATATGAAGCTGGAAGTAACAGCTAAAGGAAATGTGGAGAGGAGCTGCTGAAAGGTCTGGTGAGGAAGCTAAGCTTCCTTACAATAAGAACCAGAGGGTTAGTATATTCCACAATATTAGGAAAGAATTAAAAACCTTGAAGAAGCAACACAAGGTGACTAGTGAAAAGGAAAGGGCACCACTGGTAGAGCTCCATCTCATGCTTAGAAGAAGGCTTCTAACTCTGCTTAGAGCTGAGCAGCATAGAAGGTGGCAGAGGGAGAAGGCTAGGAAGCAGATAGCCTTCAACAACTCGTTTGGGTTCACCAAGCAGCTCTTGGGGCAGGAACGCAGTGAACACCTAGGGCACAGGTGTTGAACTTCAGTCCTGGAGGGCTGCAGGTTTTCATTCTAACCATCTTCTTCATTAGTGATCAGTTTTTGCTGCTAATTAACTCATTTGCCTTAGTTTTAATTAACTTGACTCAGGCCCCTTAGTTGTCTCTTTTTCCTTAATTAGCAGCCAAAAAATAATGAGACACAAAACCAGCTGCCGCATGACCAGCTCACCTGTGTCCATCACACAATATCTGAAAATAAAAAAAGGTGAAGATCTCGGTGAGGCTGACCTCTCAGGTCACCAAAATATTTTGACAGTGTTCTTAGAAAAAAACAGAAAAATCAACAGTTTTGGAAATGTCTGCTGTGGCAGAATGAGAGCAGCAACAAGCTGTGGAATTAAATAATGAGTTTAATTAACAGCAAGAATCAGCTTCTCATTAAGAAATTGGTTGGAGTTTGAAATCCCAGTTTAGCTGGTCATCTGTTGGCTTGTTTCACATCTCATTTCTGTTTGGCTGTCATTTAATGAAGAAAAGAATCAATTCAGAAGACTGAATCCTTAACAACAAGACTATTAAAATGAAGGGAAAATAAGTTAATTAGCAGTGAAAATGGTTAGAATGAAAACCTGTAGCCACTGTGGCCCTCCAGGCCCGGAGTTCAACACCCCTGACATAGGGTGTCCAAAGGAAGAAGTGGATAAGCATCTTCACAGCACCTTTAGTGACCCCTGCAGAGATCAAGATTTAGGGGAGTGTGGGGTCATGATAAGACCACTGGAGCCTGTCGAGGCATTTGACCGGAGGGAGCCATCCCTGAAGGAAGTGCAGGAAGTTGTGAGGAAAGCAAGATCCATGTCAGCACCAGGACCAAACTTAACAACCTGTAAGGTGTACAAGCGCTAGCCCAAGCTGATCTGCAAGGTAATCTGGAGAAGAGGCAAAGTAACATGGCAGTGGAGTTTTGTGGAAGGAGTGTGGATCCTAAGGAGGAGAATTCTAAGAAGATCAGCCAGTTTAGAATTATCTCATTATTCAGTATAGGAAAAAAAATATTCTTCACTATTGTAGATAGGGGAATGATGGACTTCTTTTGCAGGAAAAGGAGTGCAGGAAGGAGGCACCATGTTCAAGTTGTGAGCTATTATGGCAACTTCAGCTTGAGATTTTCATCAGGGTCAGTTGTATTGGACAACTGTATGTTGGTGAAATCCATGTTACCAGAGGGTAGAGGCCCGAAGTCCTATAATCGGGATTCACCAACCACTAATTCGTGCCTATATGGACAATTTGATAGTGACTACAGAGTCGGTGCCTTGAAGGAGATGGATCCTGAAAGGGCTGGAAAGACTGATGGGACGGGCTAGGATCAAGATCATTAGTCTTGAAGTGAGATAGAACAGCGGATACGTTCCGGTTTTCATCTCAGAAACACCTATCCCTACTATCTCTGCAAAGCCTGTAGGCCTTCGAGTGAAAGAGAGAGAAGTATGAGGGCTTAATTGGTGACAAGGATGGAAGGCAAGGTACTTGCCCATGAAGGTAGAATGTAGAGGCTTTGTAGGACAGTCTTTCTGGAGGGCTTATACTGTAATAGGCATCACAGGTGAGAAGAGGAGGAGGGCCATCTACAATAACACTGAGGGAGTAGTGAAAGCCTCAAGGTGGCTCTGGCTCAAGAGAGCAGATCTGTCAGGGAAGGCTGCTAGGGCACAAGCTAAGGCTTGATCATCCTCAGCTGGGTCACCTGAGTGAGGGTGTCTGGTGTTCGAAGGACCAGAAACACCCAGTGACCTCAGGTAACATCAATAATAATGTGCCCTTGCTTGCATCAGAGGATATTTCATAGCAAAAAAGAACAACACCATGGTGTATCTGTAAGAAAAAAATAAAAGTTGTTTCCATGTAGAAAAAATCTACGACAGTCAAAATGAATAAATTTCTATTCTAACCTCTTCAACTTATTCAATAAATATTCTTCTACCCATGATATAAAGGTAATAGTCATCTCCTTAATATCTGTTGCCAAAAGGTCAAGGGTACAAATATAAGTAATCCTAGCTTATATCTCTTGCTTGCTCTGTGGACCCGATCCCCTGATAGAAAAGAAATCCTGACAATTTACTAAGCTGCTAATTGGTAAGGGAAAAGGGAAAATGACAAAAATGCATCCATTACTACCTACAAAGAAATTTCTAAAGCTGTCATAAGTACCATGTACAAATAACACCATTTCACACAAATGTAAGTTCTGGCCAAATGGGAGCATCTGGTGAATAGATTTCATTCTCAAGCAAAACACTGATTCATCTGGATCTGTTAATCCTGAAAGAAACTGAGATCTGAACAACACTACCCTATCCAAAAGTACTTCCTCAACAACCTTTTGACCTGGGATAGAGTTTTGTCAGATTCATCAACTAAAGAAAAAAATCATAATAGACCTGAACTTTGTGTTTTCTGTTTACCTTAAAATTCCTTAAACACATTAGCTATCTTTCTCCCAAATCCATTATTTAACTAATGTGTTTTTGGTTTCACTAATTTGTGATATGCAACATCTCTGTGTGGGTTTGATTATGAATTGTATGTCCTGGTGTTGACACATCTAGGCTACTTTGTGTTTATAAGGCACTTCATTGTGAGCAATGTCATGTAGAAAGTCCATTGCCAACTGAGGCTCCCAGCCAAACATTAACTAATAATTATTTCTACCATTGGTATTGTAACCATTGTTTGTACATGGGAGGTACTGTAACAATTTTCCCTTCTTCTTTCAGGAAATAAGTACAGCAAATGATGCAGTGTGTGGTTAAATGTCTTATTCCTTGTGGTTCATAGGGAGTAGTGAAAATCTGTTAAAGCTCAAAGACTTTACAAAGATTTAAGCTAATTTGTTTTTGAATTTGTTCCCTTGGTCTAAATGAATTTAAGGCACTTTTCTGAAGCAATGAGCCCAGTGATGAACCAGTATGCTGGCCACACCACTTTTACTAATTATGATGGAGTAATACCAGTACTTATTAATTACCGCTTGCAAAATGCTTTTACCTGCATAAAGTTAGTTGAGGAATAATTTCTTTCAATTCCACTGAATGATGTGCAGTGGAGTTAAAGTCTAGACACTAGTTAGATGATTTTAGTTAGTCTACTTCAAGCCATAGCCTACTAAAGCGCAGATGATTTCCCCAGTTTCCATTTTTCTGGCAGATTACATACTTTTTGCCCTGTATTTTTTCTGTATTGAATACCATCCATTTTTCATCAATCTCAACAAGACTGCCAGAGCCTGCTGCCAAGAAATATCTCTATAAAATGATACTACCACTGGCATAATTATAGTGGGATGTTGTGACTTGGCTGGAGTTCAGGGCTTTATCTGAACCACAAATACCACTTAGGATTTAGAGCAAAATGCCTCAATTTAATCTCATTAGACCACAAAGCATTCCATCACATATATGTAGTATTCCGTTGATGACATTTTACAGTAAACCAAAAATGATTTTTATTAAGCTAGCAAGGCTTCTTCCTTGCTGTTCCCCTTTAAATGTCTTTTTGTTAAATACATTATTGATTGTTGATCCATGAACAACATCTTTAACTTTTACCACTGACTTCTGTGAACCACTGAGATTCACAATTGGTTAACACTAGCTTGCCTAAAAATGTCCTTGTTTAGCTAGTGATTTTAGAAGAAAAACAAGGTGTAGGCAGTATGTTTGTAGTTTGTAGTTTCTGGTTTACTGTAAAATGGACTGCATTGAGTTCTGAAGGATTTTTCATGCCTTTGCTTTGCTATAATCTCCAACTTGCCTAAAATACCTTGTTGCCTTCATGTGACACTTTGACCACATGGATTGATTGCTCAGAAAGGGTTATGCTTTCTTACAGTTTAATTTCAAGTTTGTAGGCTATCAACATCATTTGTGAACTGTTTAGTTTAATATATTGTAAATGAGCATGTTAAGCCTTCTGTAGAAATTTTTGAAAGTTTTGTGATATTTTCTGTTTTATTTGACATATTGCAAAAGATTTGTAGATTACTGAGGAAAAAATCCCATTTTTAATCTATTCAAATTCAAACCCTAAGACAAAGTTGTGTTGAAAGTGTTGGGGGGTGAACAATTTTTCATAGCACCGTATATATTAATCTGAAAGGGGAGGTAGATGGTGCAGCAATTTATAACCAACACTTATTAGCCTGATTATTAAACATTTTGTTGTTTTTTTCCCTCCCTTTTACATATATTTATTTTTTATGACCCAACCTTTAATATGTTATGCCAATCAGGAAATGGTTTGTAACTTGCCCTCAAGTGCTGCTTAACTAGTCTAACTCTTTACTTTAATGCATATTTCTTTAAATTAAAATACAATAAATTACAACAATTAGAAAAATGCCATTAATTCCAAACAAAGTAAATTCATTAATTTCTGGAGTTACAGCAATATCACTTCAACTATCATCCAAAGTCCAAAACTTAAATGTTTAAAAGTTTATAAAACTTTATCCCAGCTGAAAAGAATTATTAATTTGTACTCATTATTATTAAAAGTTAAAGTTCCCTTATAAAATGGTTTAATGAAAGTTTAACGAAAGAACTTTTCAGTTCTTTAACAAATGTATATTTGAAAAGTTGTGATAAGAACAGGCCATTCAGCCCAACAATTGTGTCCATCCTGTTCACCTACATTATCCAAAATAACATCAAGCTGAGATTTGAAAGTCCTTAAAGTCCTACACTCCACCATACTATTTGGTGGTTTACTCCATGTGTCTGTGGTTCTTTGCATAAGGAAAAACATTGTAATATTTGCACAAAATCTGCCCTAACAACTATATCCCTGTGTCGTTGTTGCAGAATTTATTTAAAAGTAATAGCTGGGATCTACTGTACTAAATCCTTTCATAATTTTAATCATGTCACCTCTTGCTGTCAATTTGCTTAACCTGAAAAGATTCAACTTCTTCAGTCTTCCCTCATAGCTCATACCTCCTAAGCCTGAAATCAGCCTAACTTCTCTTCCCTGGTCTTTCTCTAGTGCTCCTATGTATTTTTGTAATAAAATAATTAAGGGTACTGGCTTTGAGTTACATGTATTTGGTCTCCTCTGAATCATTCATGTGTGATTTTAAACCATGCACTATGCATTTAAGGTTGATATACTGGATAATAAGTATCCCTCTCTCAGTAAGCTTTTGGACTGGCTAGCTCCAAAAATTGAAAAACTGGATTGATGCGAAAAACATGCTTAATGTTTCAAAAATGCCTCACAATGGGGAAAAACTGGAAAAAACTGTGGCTTGTGACCAAAAGGCAACATGAATTCTTCATAAATGAAACCTATTGATTTAAACAAAAATAAATAATAAAAAGTGCTAAAAATAGCAGAAAGGTGTTGCTGAAAAGGCAATTTTAAGGGCAAACAAGTTCAAATACACTATTCAGACATTGAAATCCAGAAACACTGGCAAAAATAATCAAAGAACCATCAAAAAGCAAAGACATGGCAATACTTACACAACTCCAAACAGTTCAATGAAAACACTGACTAAGCTTCTTTCCTCTGGGCTTTAAATTATCAGAGGGAGGGCTTGGGGAACCACCCACATAGTACACGGAACATTAGGACATTTAAAGAAACATTACATAATTACAAACATAACAGAAATATCATAAAAGATTAAAAACAATTAAAAAATAACAGAAACAATAATAAAACATAAAATACACATACATTCAGGTTATAATATGCAGTAGCATGCATATTAATTATTTGTAAGCATGCCATGGCAAGAACTCCCATTGAGATGATACACAGTTGTTTTGACATTGCCGTTCTATGTCTGTAATTAATGTGATTCAGTTATATATTTGCCACAAATTACTGTAATGCACAAATTTGGTATCATAAGTTTGGTTTTGGTGTATTTAAATTACATTACCAATTTTTGCTATTTGACTGTTTTAAATGTTCTCATGAATGGCTTATGAACAGACTTTTTAGGGCCCTAAGCATTATACCTATTTTCTGGCCCTTTTTATGTGGGGGTTCTGATTACAGAAATAAAATAAAGCTAAACAATAAATAAGATTGTTTAGCTTATTTATGCCAGTAAGCAGCCAAAAATCAGTTGTACACAGAGGAAAATAAGATATTTTTTGTTATTTTTACTTCAGTCTACTTTGCAAAGTTGCATTTCTTTGAATTATTTACTTGTTTAGTTTATATAGTGAATTAAAGACTGCTTGAAAACTTGTTATGGTTTTGGCAACTAAGACCTAAGAAGCAAACTGACATCATTTAACGTGGGGTATTGAGGATTATGTCAGCAAATTGGTTGAAGCAGCAGTGCTGCAAGTATTAGAATGTACCCACAGAGAAAGTGCTTCAGTCTGCAGTTCAGCCATCGAGTGTTGTACTGGGAGCTAAACAGTATTTCAGTACCAGGTAGTCTGGCCAGACTGCAGACAGCTACGTGTTGCTGCTGGTTAGCACTGCTGTCTTACAGATTATTGGTAAAATTATAATAAAAGCACATGAAACTATCATTGAAATGTTCTACTCAAGAAGTCACCCTCTGAAACTATGTCCTAAACCAATAATTGAAAACATATTTTCAGCCATGTGCTGTACTTGACACATACATTATATCTCTCTTATCAGCATTGTACATTGTACTCATTATCTTAATCTGCTTCTCTCATAATTTCATTGATTAGTTATACTTTTAATCATATTTTCCAAAGCATATTTACACTATGTTTAAAAACATCTATAAACTGTAATTTTCCTATATTAAATAAAGAAGTTACACTGGCCATTCAAGGTATTAAAAATATTTCTTACATTTTATTTCTATGTGGACTGCATCTGCTTATGGCTATTTGAGGATAACACTCTTAAATATAATCTTATTTCACCTGTTTAATCTGGTTTATGGCTGATAATGTATTAAACTAAACTTGATTGCAAGTCCATTGCAATGTCAATTCACCACAACTTCCTTCACTAATACAGGACCAATCTGGGCAACTAACCATTTAAGATACATACTGTATTTCTGGGATCTGGGAGGTAAACCCACCCAAACACAGAGAAAATGTTTAAATTAAGCACTAAAACCAGGCTGGGATTCAAACTCATATACATGTTAATGAACTAAAATATATTTGCATCATTTAAGACATATTCAAATATGGTAGTACCTGTAGTAGTAGGAGAAGGATTGTCACATGTGCGAAGCACAGGGAAATTTTTCATGCTACTAAGTCCAACATGCAACATGTCACTGCTCTCCGGCTCCATGATGAGCAAGTATATATTAAGACATGATTTCATTTTATTGAATATAAATTACAAATTGGCTTACCTGATGTTGTCACTTCCCCTGTTCTATGGCAACATGTCTCTTATTTTTCAATCAAGTAGATAGATAGATAGATAGATAGATAGATAGATAGATAGATAGATAGATAGATAGATAGATAGATAGATAGATAGATAGATAGATAGATAGATAGATAGATAGATAGATAGATAGATACTTTATTTATCTATCTATCTATCTATCTATCTATCTATCTATCTATCTATCTATCTATCTATCTATCTATCTATCTATCTATCTATCTATCTATCTATCTACTTGATTGAAAAATAAGAGACATGTAGGCACCCCTCCTGATGTGTGGTTGAAAACCATCAAGTGTCATCATGTAAGTTATTCCTGAATGTGTACATTGCAGTCATATGATGAGAATGGCACACTTTCTAACCACTTCTTGCTATAATCTTAAATTACTTTGTGTGTTACCACAGTTCTGAACTATGCTGCTTTTTTCTTTACCCTAAACCCTGCATAAATAAGATGAATTCACAACTTATGTAACTCTACCACTATAATCTTTTATGCCTCCTTGTTCTATAAATAGTGATTGTAAATATGATTCACAACTCAGGTAAGGATTGCACTATGGGACAATTATTTTTTTGTTTATTCAGACAAATTAGGGGTTAAAAACAATGGGAGAATATTCTCATCAAAAAACATTTCATTTTTAAAAAGACAGCTGACAATTAAATGAGGTGGACAAGATATAAACAGTACTTAGAATATATGCAATACCCAGAGCATCAAGGTACAAATGTTAAATCTGTGGTGAAAATAAAAAACTTTTGTTTTTTAATCTGTTTATTACCACAGATATGATATCTCTGCTAAAAAGTTATTGTATCTTTCATGTGGATTTTTGCAGTGTCCATTTACACTTTCCCAATTCAGTGTGCTGACCATTCACTGAGACCTTAAATATCAAGCAATTAGGAGTCCCAAAGTCAGAAATACAACTACATTGCTATTACAAGATCTTTAATCCCTATAGGCAACTATTTAAGAGTTATGGATATGGTATTTTAAAACACAGCATTCTAAATATATCACACGTGTTTAACATGAACTTACTGCATACTGTATGACTCAGTCAGGAGGGTTATTTCAAAGGGGCTACAAATGCACGATTAGCATGGACATTTCCATTGCAACTATCTCATGGATCTTTGTAGTTAAGGTTTCAAAGAAACAAAGATTCCACAACAAGAGGAACAGACATTATCAATTTCCTGTTGTGACTCTGCCAGCACAGCATTTTTTAGACAGTTTTGCTGTTCGTGGTACATTGTTTAACTCTTTAGTCCAGGCAATGAGATTAATTCTTATACAGAGCATTGTTCTAATCTTCACCATGGGAGACACTACATATAATTAAACATAAACTTAACACCCAGACAGGACTTCTATTTTTTACCCTCTTCCATCTCCATTCTGTCCAATAACCTCTAATGAGAAGTCAAGCAAAATGATGCTTTTTATTAGCTAACTGAACAATAAAAGGTGTCATTTTGCTTGATTTCTCATTGCATCCATAATGGCTAACGTGGTACAACATTCTACTGGCTTGTGGTTTTTCCTGTTCTGCTCAATTTCATGCCTGCAAACAACCTTCATCACCTCCTACTCAATATTCTGCCTTTATTCCAAGCTCGTATTACTCTCACCTACTTATTAATTCTAACTAACTTTGCTTACTTCACACTTATTTTTTCCCTTTATCAGATGCACGTTTGAGCAGCCTTTCCTAAAAATAGGAACTACAAAAATTAAACATGAAACTCAGTCAAAGAGTTTTATCAGCCTGCACTGCTTGCCTTTTTCCGTTACAGAGACAGATGCTTGTCATTTCCCAAGTGTATTATGAGAGTCAACTGGAGTGTTGAAAACTACCCTGAAATGAAAGTAGAATTAAAAAGATATATAGGAGTGCTGCAGAAAAGTGAACATGAAATGCTTTCACATGGTTTTCTTATTACTTCAGCACGGTTCCCTTCAGTCCTGAGATTGAATCTAGCATGACTGTCACCACATAAGTCTTCAAGAATCCATAGTACAATTCAGAGCATGATAATTATTTTGAGAAAGAATTCTCAATGAAAGCCTATTTATTCTGCTCCTCCAAGCAATCATCTTTTGCTCACTGCTTTTATCCTTCTCATTCAATGTCTATCAAGAATAAAGTAGTACACAGTCTATGTCATTGTTGTGGATAACTGCTGTTCAACAAAACATAAAATAACACTGATATTGTACTTCAAATGGTTTCCAGAAAATTGACAGTGGTTATGATAGTCACAGATATTACATGCTGTATATACTGGCTAGATTTGGCAAAGGCAACCAAGTATAACAAGATGGGCTATCAAATTGGAATTGCTAACAGATGGATAGAGGGGATACCATTTTTTGGAAAATATAATCTACCTGTGTGCATCTTCCTCCACTCTTGTACGTCACCCTATGTTCCTCCCTCTTCTTAAAATACGTATTCACCAGAGCCATGTCCATCCTTTTGGCAAAATCCACTATCCTCTGACCTTCTTCATTCCTCTCCTTGACACCATACCTACCCATCACCTCCTCGTATCCTCTGTTCCCTTCACCAACATGTCCATTGAAGAATTGAAGAGTCGCATAGTTTAGGGGAAGAACAATCTTCTTAGTCTGTCAGTGGAGCAGGACAGTGACAGCAGTCTGTAAAAGACAGAGTAAAAGACAAAGTAGAACTTCATAAAGATGTTCGCAAACGTTGGCGCTTTACACATGCAGAGCAGGTTAGAGATTATGAAAGCAGTGGAATTCGAAAGGCTCAAAAAAAAAAAACATTGGCGCGATACACATGTGGAGAAAGTTAAAGAATATGAAAGTAGGAAAATTAGAAAGTATAAAAAGAAGAAAGTAAAGATTGCAGTAGCGCAAACAAACAGAAATTATTACTCGAAAAAGGGAAAATAATCACCACGGACCAGGTGTCATTGAAAAAAAAGCAGGACAAAGTGAGGTCAGAAATAAAAGACAAAGTAGAAAACAAAGTAAAACATCATAAAGAGGTTAAAAAACAAGGCAACCAAATACATGCAGAGCAGGTTAGAGATAATGAAAACTGGAATTCAAAAGACTCAAAAAAAAAAAAAACGTAGGCGCGATACACATGCTGAGCAAGATACAGAATATGAAAGCAGAAAAAAACGACAGTGTCAAAACAAAGACAGTAAACATCGCATTAGCGCAAAAAAAGAGAAATTATTACTCGGAGAAATAACGAAAAGGCGAATAGAGATTGAATATATGGACATAGGTGATATGTCAGAAGTATGTAAATATTGTAAGGCCCTGAAGTTTAAGTCAGAGAATTTCAAAAATGGGGTTCACCTCACGTGCATTTATTGGTTACTTTGCAAAAAAAAATATTAACTGCTGATGATGTAGATCATTTTGTCTGTGCTAAAATTCCAAACAGAGAAACCTATCCTGAATTATGGTACAAAGTCATTAAACACATGTCTCACTGACCTCATTAAAAAGATTCAGCATATTGGGACTCGAAAGATTCCAAATATTGTTTTTACAGAAGTTCTGAAATAAAAGTAAAACTAATGAAATAGCAACAATTCAAAGAAAAAAAAATCTTAAAAGTGTGTATCCAGAAAACCAAACACAGGGGTTGGCAAGCAAAGCGAGTAGGGGGCAAAGCCCCCTAGTATGAAATATTGAAAACATCAAAACTGTTAAGTTGTTACAATGCAGGGCTTTGTAAAGGATCATGCATTAGAATTTAACAAGCTCTAGGAACAGAAATGGTCTGGATTGCATGCTGCCATCATGTTATTTAAGTAGTACTGTCAAACATCATGCCATGTTTATTTGGCCAAACAGAAAGTGCATCAATTGTTCTGTTCAGGCAGTTTCAGAAACAATGGCAATTCATAATTCAAAATGCATGTGCTGTGGCTACTGATAACGTATTTGAACACCCAGTAATGTGCAAATTGTGATGTCAAATGCCTGACTACTTACCATATGCTATTGAAGCCCAGCAACCAAGGGATGATTATCAGAAATTTCTACGTTTGTCTCTTTTGCTTCTTGGTGTATGCATAGGCAGTGAATCACTTTGAGCTCCAAGTCCAATGCATCATGCCAGGTGGATGGAAAAAGGCATTTATGCATTGAACATATTCCTTTTTAATGCTCAGTTCATGATGATTGCACATAAATCCAATATTATCACATATTTTGCTGTGTTCCTCAGGTTTGTCTGTCTTGTTTATGTCTGACAGTGGAATGAAGCACCATTTGCAATTTGAGCTCCTCTCAGGGACATTGAATTTTTATCTGTTTCTAAGACTTACCCAAATCAGGCTGTTGCCAGTAATGCATATGTAATATTTTCAAGGCATCACTGTTTTTGTCTAAACATTTGACAGGCTTAACATTTTAGATGACAGAGTCTTAGAAGAAACAAAGGTCACCATTACCAGATATTCCTTGACATCTTAAACCGACAAATTAATGTAAACAGATGGAGCTGGAGGATCTGGTAACAGAAAGAACAATATTCTTCTCAGATGTCCTTATGGAAATAGGCAAAAAGAAAGGTCTCAGTCGTTCCACAATAAATCAGAACTGTGGACAGATGATCCAATCTTCAACAAATTTTGTGAACTGTCAGCACCCATGATGGTAGTGCACACACACAGCTGAAAGGGGAATAAGTTTAATCAAAAAGTACAGTACAGTGACATATTGACAGAGGATGAGGCACAGAAACAGTTTATTTTTTGATTTGTCGCAAATCAAGAATTTTCATACTTCATCAAAGACAGTGCTAATGTTGTAGACCTGCAAGTATGGAAGAGTCCTCTGCTATTCAGTTCAGGTGCACATAAAAACTGGCAAATGGAGTGACCTCTAAATGTTGTTCATTTTCATTAAAATGTTGTGTGTATTGTAGAAAGAAACAATAAAACCAAGAAGAAGGTTTGGGGTATCCACCCTGTATACTTGGAAAAAACAGGCAAAAATAGTGAAATAAGTTATCTTAACAGACTGAGTCCACATCTGAACTGAAATACATGAAACAATATGGCAGTTTTAGAGTGGGTTGACAGGAAGGGGTGTGTTTCGAGGGCTGAAACCAGAAGTGAGGTCAGGGTTGGAACTAGAATTGAGGTCAGGCATTATTTCCTTCTGAGGGTCTGCAGAGGAGGAAAGAGAGAAAGCATTAGTGTGCATCACCACCCCCTGGTCTGGCGTATAAGTACGCTAATTTAAGCCCATCTACTGCCTCCCATGTGCACATGTGTGACAGTATGTCATAAATATGATAAAGAATATAACTAACCTAAGAAGAGAAATTAAATGTTGGTGTTTGTATTTTGGACCATCCTAGTCATGACCGGATGATGTAAAAGACACTGAAATCTTAACCATTGTCCCATAGAATTGTGTTTACAGTATGTCTACCTCTATTAAATGGCATTACTTTCACATATAATGCTGTCACCGTTAGAGCATCATATGGAAAGGTTAGCTGAGCATAATACAGAGTGATCAATCGATGTGTAGACAGATTTTTATAATATAGTAGAATAATTTTCCATTCTTTCACATTACAGTTCAAATTTATCTAGATTTCTCCCATTAAGTAACAATCACAAAGTTCTTTATAGTTGTGATCAAAACAAATAAATACAAAATGCATTACAATAAGACACCTTTTTATCCAAACTCTAAGCAAATGGTCACAAACATAACCAGAAATTCTAATAACCAAATGTAAGAGCAATACCATACATCTGTGATGGTGTGGGTCGGCACCATGCTACAGGCTGCATCCCGGGAGCCTCTTGAACCCGCTACCATCGATAATGTACCTGAGGGATGAGTCAGTGGATTAGGACACAACACACACAAAGCAAAGGGGTAGGTGCAAAAGTGCTCCAGTGCTTTTATTAAAAACAGTCTAAAGCAAAAACAGTGTTCAAAAGTGCAGTGCATTCAATAACTAAATAATCCACAAAATAAAAAGTGCTGGTGGAGGTTAAAAAGTAATCAAATAAATAATCCTTTAAAACCAAGGTTAAAACATGGCAGAAAACTGTCCTTAAAAACATGAGCCAATTGTGCAACCCTTTAAAAACTGACGTCTCCTTACCTTAACCCTATACAGGTTCTTGCAGCCAAGGAGGCACCTAACCGGCAGTTCAGCCACCCTTCCATGCTGATTCTAGGCTCTCGTCCCTGTTGTCCATGGCTCTACCCACAGGATGCTTCACTGAGCCTTCCATTCCCTTGCAGCCATGTTGCCTGTCTCCAGCCTTATGTGGTGAGTTGCTCCAACCAAGCAGCACGTCACTCTCCCACTTCCAGGTCACTCAGCCAGAATGACCTCCTTCAGCCCCTGAGCGCCAGCCACAAAATCACTCGAGGGACTTCCTCCCGGCTGTCTGCCTACTCTCTCTCTCTCTTTCTCATCTGCATACATTGGCTCTCTCCCATCTTCCTCCTGCCTTCTTCTCTCTATCGACTAACCTCCTTTTGCGATTGTCTCTGACCGATCTTTTCTGTCTTCCTTTCGATTCTCCTCCTTTTTCTTTTCTCATGCCTGTTTATCTACTGTATATATGCCACTGTGGGCACAGCATCCCTTTCATGCACTGCAGGAAGGCAATGAAGCAATTGAGACAGACCGCACCCTCACATGCAGGTGGATCTCACCCCAATTACTATATCAACCCCCTGCAGCTGTGTGAGCATGCACACCCATGGAGATCGAGCTGGCCAATTAATTATTGATTTTTTTAAAATGGCCACCTTTTTCTGAGCCGCGGACCTGCTATATCACAACATCTTGAAATTGGCAACAGGAAAAATGCATGAAAAAATGCATGTCAAAATTCACATCCAATATATTAAAGATTTTCTTGTCAATACCTGGAACCACAAAGCTCAACTCCATTCCACAGTATAGGTCATGCATGTTAATGTAACCAGTAAAGGAATATCAGCAGATTTTACAACAAGACCTCGCAGTCTCAGTACATCATTGACGGCATTCATTTATTTCAAAATCCAAGAAAACATAAATTCAATTTATAGCTAAATATTTTCATCATGTGGTTTATGTTCTTCCTATGTCCCTTATCAGCTTTGATATTGTTTGCAATAACAGTTTTTCCACTTTAGTGACATGACGTCACTCCTGGACTTTTTGAAAAGTGACAGCAATAGGGCAAGTTAAAAACTGAGTTATACAATAAAATAAAGCCAAGGTCAAAAACTTTGAAGACACAAACATATTGAAATACTAAGGCACTACAAAGAGAAGTGAGTACTGAATCACTGATAGATTGGTAAATCAGTAAAAGGAGGCCCCTTCAATACCCGAACAATACGGGTGGAACAGGTCTCTAGTAAATCTGAATGAGTACCTTTTGCTACTATCCTTTGATAGACAGACAGATCTTATACAACTATCTCTATATCTGTCTGTCTGACTGTTGTCACACACATGCGCATGGGAGACACTTTACGGACTCAAATAAATGTGTTTCTCAGCTGGACCAGGGGTTGGCACTGTTGTCTAATACTTTCTCCTCTTTTGCCTCCTAAAGATGCCACAACTGGTTCCGGTCCCCTTGAACCCACTTCTTCCTTTCTTTGAAATACTTAACTGCCATGTTTTCTGTTGTTGTCAGTTCCATTTTGAACTCGTGTCTGTAAAGACATCATTTCAAACTTGCTTTGTTTTCAAGTATTCAGGGTGGAATACCCCAACTCTTCTTGAGCTTGTTTCTGTTTATTCTACACTGTCTAGCTTGAGAGTGGCTCCCCAGTACACCCTTTACACCAAATAGTTAATACCTCCTTAGTCTTTACCCATCACACTGAACCCATATATATATATTCATTTGAAAATTCAATGCACCCTGTTGTGGAATTGTCTCAAAAAGGCGGGTGGATCAATTATTTAGTAAGCAATAAGGACAATGACTACATGAATTGTAGATGTATATTGTTGCATTCATGTAATCCCAGGTGACATTAGTGAATACATACAGAATACAGTACAGAATTACTTGCATATCCATCCAATATGCAACACATCATCACAGTCCACTGTGAAGATAAACAAGAATGAATTAAAATACAAAACTGTATTTTATTACTTTAGGATGCTTCCATAAAATTGAAGCCGCTAGATATCCAGCAAATCTCCTAGGCTGCCAGTCTTAAAAACTAACCTCAGCACAACCCTGGCACATGCTGCTTGTCTACTGCAACTAGAAAGAGTGAGAAACTGGGACAGTCTCTAAAAAAGAGACTAACTTCTAGTGGTGCACTTGCATAAAATATCAAAGACATCTGCCTGCTTCTGGTAAAGCAATTCAGTCTCTCAATATTTTATGCACCTATTATCCTCAAATACTTTTAAAGCTGCACTTAATGCTTTTGTTCTTCCCTCACCATTGTGATCGATATTTTACTAATTAGCTTATAGGCACAATAATTTTGTCTGTATCTCTGAGTGGGATTTTCTCCCTAGATACACCTCACACAATATAGTAAACATATATGATATGAACGGGAATTTCTTGAAGATAACTCAAGCCTCTGAAACCATATTTTTACTGAGAATCAACTATCCAAACCCACAAACCAGTAGTTCACATGGGCATCTGATTTTAAATTGGCTTACAAAAGTAGGCTGACAATAATTAGCTTTGTACTATTTGTACCTGTGAGTAATTATAAAAAGGAAATAACTAATAAATATAATGAGATTAAGAGGTGCACTTTTTTCTTATCTGAATGAAATTATGTAAAGTTTAAACACTGCAGAATAACAACAGAAGCAAGCCAAAAATAAAACTTTGCAGCTGCTAGGATCCTCTTAGAAGAGTCACAGTATCCCATTTGCTAGAACATCTAATTTATGCAAAGTTGTCCCCTTTCCAGTCATGGGTGTCACCATAACTTCTATTACTAAACAAATTTCTGCACCCTCTACAACATTTATGATTCATGTGGTTGCTGCAATAACACCCAAAGTGCCTCTATCTCACTAAGCAGTCAACTTTAGCAAATGAGCCTTCAACTTAAGCCAATGAACAGCTGAGCTAAACTTTAACTGCCTGCAAGGACAACACTTGGTAAGGTTCAGCTTCCACCAGACCTTCTGAAGTCATTAGAAAGGCATCTTTTTTATCTTCTGATAAGGCCAGATTCACCTAAATTGTATGAGTGCCTTTCAGTGTTGCACCTACAGTTATTATTATTACATATTAATATATTAACACTATTCTGAAACAGTGCTGTTAAAAACAGATCCTTGGATATTTCAAAAAGTAGCCAGATTTAGCTGATGTCTTTTTCCAAGGCAACTTCCATCCATCCATCCATTTTCCAACCCGTTGAATCCGAACACAGGGTCACGGGGGTCAGCTGGAGCCAATCCCAGCCAACACAGGGCACAAGGCAGGAACCAATCCTGGGCAGGGTGCCAACCCACCGCAGGACACACACAAACACACCCACGGGCCAATTTAGAATCGCCAATCCACCTAACCTGCATGTCTTTGGACTGTGGGAGGAAACCGGAGCGCCCGGAGGAAACCCACGCAGACACGGGGAGAACATGCAAACTCCATGCAGGGAGGACCCGGGAAGCGAACCCGTGTCCCCAGGTCTCCCAACTGCGAGGCAGCAGCGCTACCCACTGCGCCACCGTGCCGCCCTCCAAGGCAACTTACAATATCAAAACACATGACAACAATTTTTTTTTTTTTGTTTTTGTTATAAAAGAGTTGTTGGCATGGTCTTTGACCTTTTCTCGTGATTTTTATTTGTTGATATTTTTTAGTCTGTGTTTACAGATTTATTAATTATTTTGATTTATTTGATAGTGTTGTGTACTTCTGTTTGCTCTCATTTTTCTTTTTGTAGTGGTTTTGGAGAGTGTTTCCAGAAGTTACAATATTATGTCGCAGATGTGACAGTATAAAGATCGGCTTGACAGAACAATAATTATCTGAGTTTGACAGATTCCAATAAGAACTGTGTGCTTTTGCTTTCATTATTTATTTTATTAGCTTCTTAGCACTTGAATTATTGTGTTGTCTTTTGATTACAGTCTCTGCTCTTTTAGTGTTCTGGTTTCAGTCCCTTGAAATTTTAAATCCCTCCTCATAGGGTCACCCGTGTCAAATTGGATGCATTTTGGTGCTACCTGAACAGTTGGAGTATAGCACGGTTGACCAGCTTGCTTAGGGCTGCAATTGAGGTAGGAGCAATTCTGTTAACCTGCACCCCTGTGGTTTAATGTCGAATGCCTTAGCTATAGCACCATCCTGCCTTCCTAAGTAAGATGAGCTTGTTCAGAATATAACTTTGAAATTATTATTTAGGCATTTTGTTTTGATTAAAAACTAAATCTAAATAAAACTATGTTGGACTGCATGGTCTGATCATTTCTAAGGTTTTCTTACAAGCTTACTCATTTTACTTCATAAAATTCTTATCCTTTATTGAGAGCTATCTGTTAAAAATGCAACAAAGATCCCTGTTGCTGCTTTTATATAATCCATTATCAAAACGTATACCCCACACAGGAGGTAACCACAACCCAAAGATAGGCAAGCTAAAAAAGTGAAAATACTGATAACTGACCTGAGGCAGAAATTTACTGCCAATGTCAACATACTGCAGCATTCCAAAGAGTAGTCAAAAATAGATAGTGATGGAAAAAAGGCAAAAGTATACACAAAGCACTAGACAAAGGCAGAATGGACATAAATCAGTAAACACTAAGGACACAACTAAAGTATTTAATACAGGCTCTAAGCACCATGTTAGAGTAAAAAGCATTAACTCTCTTCCCCCTCCAATCACATGACTTCCACACAATTAGCTTTGCTAGGCAATAAACATAAAGAGGAGGGGCCACATGTTAAGGGAGAGCCTGAGGGTGGAGCCCAAGCTCAATCCTGACAGCCAGCAACTGCACTCCAACACAGTGTATGTGTGTGTGTTAGGCTAGAAAGCGGTCGTCTCTTGTATGTTGCTTTAGCTGGCATCTATTAACAGGTATTGGTTTATTTGATACTGTCAGTCTGGTAATCTTGGGTGCCTATGTAACTGTGGGGCTCACACTTGCATTATGTTTGTTATAGCTTAGGCCATGCCATGCCATGCAATGCAGTATCCAAATTGTAGGTATGCTGTTCCTCATCCTCATCAGTGAATCTTTGTGCTGCCCTCCATTTGTTAACCTGCCAGTGATCAAGCTATTAGAAAAGAATGTGTAACTAATTGAAACACTGTGTTTTATCTTACTGACCTCATACACCCTCACTCTCCTTCACGATCACTGAGGTCCTCTGACCAGAAGGTATTGGTTGTGCCCAGTTCTAAACTTAAGCTTTGAGGGGACTGTGCTTTTGCAGTAGCTGCCCCTGAGCTTTGGAATAGTCTACTTTTTTATATTAAGTCAGCACCAAATTTGGTCACTTTTAAATCCCCCTGAAAACCTTTTTGACTTAGTTTTTTAAACTTGTATGTTACTATTTATTTTTTGGTACAGCACATTGGTCAGCTTCTATTGTTTTTAATTGTGCTCTATAAATAAAATCAAGTTGATTTGACTTATAAGTTAAATATAAAGAAAATGTCAAATATTTATTGCCATAGACATAGCTGCAGTATTTTTGTCTTGCAATTGATGTAGGTGTTGTGAATGAACCCAACACTGCTCAAGCATATACTGTCCCAATCACACAGTCAGTGCACATCAGATATCTACTTGATGCTTCACTGATCTGAAGTCTTTATCCAATGTTGTATTGATGGTGTCCAACTGTTTACTGCATAATAATGGCAGTTGTTCAGTTAATTTTTTTCTTCTTCATTTTTCTCGACTATGTTTTTATATCCATCTAAACTGACTGATGCATGAGTAGAACTGGCTCCTGGTTTGAATCATTAGCGCATTAATAAGCTTAACCTTCATTTGTGTTTGCAGAAAATTGATGAATAGTTATATATTTATTTTCCTCTACAGGTCCCCTGGCAGCACAGGACTACAGTTTCCTACACTCCCTTCAAGCAGGAAGTGCAAAGGATTAGCAAGGAGGAAGTAAGGACAGCTATGAAGAGGATGAAAAATGGAAAGGCTGTTGGTCCAGATAATAATAATTCTTTGCATTTATATAGCGTTTTTCTCACTACTCAAAGCGCTCAGCAATTGCAGGTTAAGGGCCTTGCTCAAGGGCCCAACAGAGCAGAGTCCCTATTGGCATTGACGGGATTCAAACCAGCAACCTTCCGATTGCCAGTGCAGATCCCTAGCCTCAGAGCCACCACTCTGTCCTGTGACATACCTGTGGAACATACCTGTGGAAGCATGGAGGTGTTTAGGAGAGATGGCAGTGGAGTTTTTAACCAGGTTGTTTAATGGAATCTTGGAAAGTGTGAAGGTGCCTAAGGAGTGGAAAAGAAGTGTACTGGTGCCGATATTTAAGAATAAGGGGGATGTGCAGGACTGTAGTAACTACAGGGGGATAAAATTGATGAGCCACAGAATGAAATTATGGGAAAGAGTAGTGGAAGCTAGGTTAAGAAGTGAGGTGATGATTAGTGAGCAGCAGTATGGTTTCATGCCAAGAAAGAGCACCACAGATGAAATGTTTTCTCTGAGGATGTTGATGGAGAATTATAGAGAAGGCCAAAAGGAATTGCATTGCGTCTTTGTGGACCTGGAGAAAGCATATGACAGGGTGCCTTGAGAGGAGTTGTGTTATTGTATGAGGAAGTTGGGAGTAGCAGAGAAGTACGTAATAGTTGTACAGGATATGTACGAGGGAAATGCGACAGTGGTGAGGTCTGCAGTAGGAGTGACGGATGCATTCACGGTGGAGGTAGGATGGCATCAGGGATCGGCTCTGAGCCCTTTCTTATTTGCAATGGTGATGGACAGGTTGATAGACGAGATTAGACAGGAGTCCCCGTGGATTATGACGTTTGCTGATGACATTATGATCTGTAGCGATAGTAGGGAGCAGGTTGAGGAGACCCCGGAGAGGTGGAGATATACTCTAGAGAGCAGAGGAATGAAGGTCAGTAGGAGCAAGACAGAATACATGTGTGTAAATGAGAGGGAGGTCAGTGGAATGGTGAGGATGCAGGGAGTAGAGTTGGTGAAGGTGGATGAGTTTAAATAGTTGGGATCAACAGTACAGGATAATGGGGATTGTGGAAGAGAGGTGAAAAAGAGAGTACAGACAGGGTGGAATGGGTGGAGAAGAGTGTCAGGAGTAATTTGTGACAGACGGGTATCAGCAAGAGTGAAAGGGAAGGTCTACAGGACAGTAGTAAGGCCAGTTATGTTATATGGGTTGGAGACGGTGGCACTGACCAGAAAGCAGGAGACAGAGCTGGAGGTAGCAGAGTCAAAAATGCTAAGATTTGCACTGGGTGTGAAGAGGATGAATAGGATTAGAAATGAGCACATTAGAAGGTCAACTCAAGTTGGGCAGTTGGGAGACAAAGTCAGAGAGGCGAGATTGCGTTGGTTTGGACATGTGCAGAGGAGAGATGCTGGGTATATTGGGATAAGGATGTTAAAGATAGAGCTGCCAGGTAAGAGAAAAAGAGGAAGGCCTAAGCGAAGGTTTATGGATGTGGTGAGAGAGGACATGCAGGTGATGGGTGTAACAGAGCAAGATGCAGAGGGCAGAAAGATATGGAAGAAGATGTTCCACTGTGGCAACCCCTAACGGGAGCAGCCGAAAGAAGAAGAAGTACAGTATATTCAGAATATTTAGACAACCTTGATTTCAGAAAACAGATCTCTCACCCTCTGATTCACTCAATTTAACTGACACACTACAACTATTAATTAAACTGGCAATGAAACTTATCAGACTGTTAGCCAGTTTGTCTTGCTCGGTCTGCACTGTAGTGGAAGTAATGGAGATAACATTATAGTACAAAGCTCAGTCAGCCAACAACAGAGCAACATAGACTTTTATAATACACTTGACAAAGGCTAAACACACGCAAGGGCAGTAAAATGTATGACATTTTATGGACAGAAAGCACTGAATGGGTGATTAAGAGATTGAAAAAAACATCTTAGTCAAAGAGTCCATTTATAAATAATTCTTCACCAAACATTCTTGTGATCTGTAGGCAAGCATTCCATGTTTGCAATCCACTTGGGCACCTCTAATTTACAGAATCTCAGGCCCATAAAGGATATCTGATGGACAGTATCAGATAGGGGGGACTTTCTAAGGAAAGTGCTTGACCTCATTTGTTTCTGTGGTGGATTTTCTTATTTGTTCATTCCAAAACGTTTGTTTTTGCACTTTTACTATATTTAAAACTCTGTTAAAGAAAAAAAATCAACGATGTCAGGAATTTGGCAGAAAAAAAATTGTTTTCACCTTTTCAATGAGTTTGTCAATTTTTTATAACTTACAATGTCACTTTTAAGTTATGGTTGACATCTTAATGTTTTATTAGCATAGGCATTTACCATTTGTGACTGTTTAATACATGTGGCATAAAAAGCAATATGTTTATGCATAGGGTCATTTCTTGCTGAAGTAGATGCACATTGACATTTGCTTTCAAATTGGATTGCCCCCACCCATACATGCTTAGATAATTGACTGCTCATTCAGTGTGCAGGACTGTAGAAAATCCTCTTAAAGCTGACAGACCAAGAACAAGGCATTTTGATTTATATTGAGAAAGTTTAAGACTAAGAAGTTAAGGGGCTTTGTATTTAGCAGAATAAGGTGCACCAGATGTGCTGGCATGAGTGTACCACAAACAGCAACACTCCCAGTGTTTTCATGCATGGCAGTGTCTTAGATGTAATGGTAATGGGCTACCACCCAAAGGGCTGCTTGAAAGCAAACAACTGAAAATGGCCCAATGGAGGTGGACATTGTTTTTGCAGAGTAGAAGATGGGCACAGCTAATTAACTAATCACAGGAAATGCAGTAGTGTCAAAGTGTAGCATTGGAGTACAAAACTCATCTAATCCTGGTTATTACTGATTCACACCATACAGGAAGGAAAGGGTGTTAAAAAAAAGTGAATCCATTATTTAAGGTGGTAACAAAGCAGGCTAGTTGTGGCAGGGTATTAGTGTGGTTTTCACAGCACAGATTGATTCCTAGACAGAACAAAATGTTTGGATTTTGCTGGAAGTCTGAACATTGTTGTCATTCTGGAGTATGACATCAGTTCAGTTATCTGCAAATTGATATTTTTGGCAGGGTCATATATCATGGCAAAAGGCTGGGCAAGAACTGCAGCAGTTCCAGTAATATGGATTAAGGCAGTAATCTCTCTAGTCCCCAAATTTTAATTCAACCATATCTCAGGGATGAGATGGAATGAACTATAGTATCTTGAGTAGAGAACAGTTAACTGGTAACCTAAAAAATCTATGCCACACTCTAGAGACACCATGGGCTTGTGTTTGTATGTCTGGCATTTTATTGAGTCCATGCTGATGATTTTAAGATGTTCTAAGGGGAAATGAAGGACCAACCTACTGTTGGGTAGGTCTACTTAATAAAATGACCACTCAGGAATCTGCAGTTTGAAGAAATGTTTTATTATAGCATTTTCTTGTTTTTTTTTTTTTTATTTTAATTTTTTTTTATTTTTAATGTAACATAACTTTCTGAAATCTTCATAAGACAATTCAGTGTTACAGTCTATCTCAATAGCACTGAGCAGCAGTCAATCATAGACCCCAAAACCTCACTCACCCAGTGGGGCCAATTTAGAATCACCAGTTGACTTAATCTGCATATCTTTAGGAATGTGAGAGGAAACCCTCCACAGAGACAAGGCCTGGACATGCAATTCACACCCAGCATGTTGGATACATGCCATGGCAGTGTTAGCCTCTGTGCATCCTGTGTGCACTCTTACAAATAATGGTTCTAAATGGCACTTTACAAGGTTATATGGTTTTCCATAGAACTATTGCTTGACAAAGAACCACTTTATTCCAGGAAGGGTTCTGTGCATATGAAATTGGTTCTTTGTGTTTTGACAAGGTTCCTAATATATAGACAAAACAGAAATCTTTATTGTATATTAGCCTACCTAGCAAGATACTAACAGATCAAGAAGACAGCAACTGAGGATGTTATACACATCAAGAGTCCTTTTAAAACCTTGAATCCAATGACATTTTATAAATCTGCTGTTATCTATTCATGGTTATTTATAGAGCATGTTACTAATCTAAATATATAAAGGTTCTTTATGTATCATTTATGTGGATGATTCTTTTGGGAACCAAAAATGGTTCCCCTGTGGCATTGCTCTGAAGAACCACTTTGACACCTTTATTTTTATGAGTATGGGTGGAGTTCTGGTAAGGTCATAATGAATAACTTTTGGAAAGTCAGAAAGAGGTTCAGGCAAATCAATGACTCCAAAAGTGTAGGTGGGATGTCATCCAGCTAGGGTAGGGAAATTTTTACCTTATATTGTTAAAGAGGTGGAAGGAGCATTTTGAAGAACACTTAAAACCAGCAGATACACCCACCTTGGAGCAATTGGCAATTTCTTGAAGCAGTGGTTAGGCATATGTTCATTTTGTGGAGGAGGTCTCTCCGGTAATTAAAAGCTGTATAGTCAGCTCTGACTAGAAATGCAAATAATGACTGTACCTTTAAACAAAAAAAGATAAATGCGCAAAGACAAGGCCTGGCGATGGTAAGGTGTTGCAGTGGCAATACAGTGGCGCAGTATTTAGCACTGCTGCCTAGGTTTCTGCTAACAACGCAAACATATTTAGATTACTGTAAATGGCAGCGAGTGTGTCCTGCGATTGGTGGGCATCCTGTCTAAGACTGGTGCCTGCCTGCTGCCTTTAGGCCCCATGCAATCATGAACTGGAAAATCAAGTAGCAGGAACTTTGCAGGAGACAAGCACCAATAACGAAACACTTCTGTTGTTAAAAATGGTGCCCAACAGGCGGCGATATTTATCAAGGTTTGAACTGAATCAGTAATGGCGACGTTTTAAATGTGTTTTAAACCACATGGGATTAAATTCTCGTTTGATTCATTTATAACCAGAGGTCTGTCGACGAGCAGCTGAGTGTCAGACTTCGCCGCACGACCTTCCATGGACTGGCAGCCTATCACTCTAGGACTGACAAAAGCGGCAGGTTTATTTGATCAAACAACGTTTTTATTTTCACAAAACTGTCATTAAAAAGAACATGCCCAGTATTCAACGATGCAAAATGAATATTGTTTTTAGGTATCTTATTTTTGGGTCTGTTTATTTTTATGTATGTGACATGAAGAACACGGACTTGGTTTTTTTATTTAATGTTATTATCGCTGTATATTTTATATGGCAAAGAGCAAAGGTCCCGAACTACTGCATTGAAAAATTAAAAGAATGAACCAAGCGCCACATAATTTAGTTTGTTAAATAAATCCCAAATTGTTGGGAAATTTTAAAATAAATTTAGCTTTGCATTTTCTTGGCGACCTGTTTAATTCTCTCCATCCGTTCATTTTCTTTTGTTACTTTGTTGTTTTTATAAACCATCCATTCATTTTCTAACGCACTAGTTCAGTTAGTTAAGGGTCACAGCTCGTCCCTAGGCTCCTAAAGGGGCAAATCATAATTGCCCTAATTGCCAGAGTTTTTGGTCACAAAACTGTACGCCTTTGTGTCTTGGGCTTGCCTGTCTAAAGAGTTCTACTATTTTTTTCAGATGTCATCAGTTCAGAATATTGCAGAAATCTCACCACATAAACTCACGTACAGTATTTATCAACGCAGATTAAGGAGCGTCCTGAATCAACACTGATTAGCAATCAGAAGCAAACAAACTGGGCTTCGAATGATATATTTTAATGTTATCTTAAACTATTTTCCTTCGTTTTACATGTTTGGCGTGGGCAGGCAGAATAGGTATGCACTGCTACATCACGCCTTCAAAGTCCTGGGTTCAAATATGTAGAGTATGTTTGTTTTCATGGTTTCTGTCTGGGCTTTCTAACACATTTAAAAGTGGTGCATGTTCATAAGATCGACTGCCGACCCTAAAATGAGCAAACCCTGAGTCGGAATGACGTCCCGTCCGGTTCGTGCTGAGATGGGATTCATATATAACCTGCCCTCTGCTGGAATAAGCAACTTAATAAAATAAATTTATAAATGCAATTTATAGTTTTGTATTTTATATAAAGGCCATCCGCCCTAAAAACACTGCCTAATACGGTACCTTTTACATAAAACATCAAATGCTGCGCCTTCATAACCCTGAGCGCCGGTTTTCCCTGACCCAGTTTTACAAATTCGGTTACTTACGTATACTTTCTCATATATATAATATATATATATATATACCCTGTATATAATCTTCTTGTACATTCTACATTTTGAAATGTCCACAACTAAGATCTACTGTTTCTAGACAAATGAGGCAAAGCTAACTTGTGCATAAAGCGCATGCTGTTTACCGATGTGCTACCATACCGTTATAACAAGTGTTTTCCAACTCTTTAAAGAATTCCACTTAGAAAAATAGCCTGGAGTGTTATAAAAAAATAAACAGCTGAAGTGAAAAAAACATCGACATCCTCCTTATTTTGTTCCATTTACTAATGGAAACTGTGTAGGCGAAAGGCGACAACAGTGTCGCACTATTCAAGGTGTCCCTAAAAGCGGTCTGTCCCATTAGCTGGAATTCATTATCTGGCGTGACATTACTCACTTCAAGAACTGTTGTAATCTTTGTTCAGTATTTCTTTTTAAACTACTCACCGCAAACAGAAAAGCAAAATATCTTAAATGTGTTTCCTACCTTTCACTAGAGGCACCGAAACTTTTTCCACACTTGTATGTTGTGTATTTGATTAAAACAGTTCAAAATGTTTATAGAATGGCTAAAAATTAACTTTAATTGTTAAGTGATAAGATCTAAAAATGTATTTAAATGAATTTACAGGGAAAGGGCGACACACTCCCCAACAATCTCACAACCCCCAATTTTATAGGTGGTCTGATTTTAACTAATCGCTTAATGATGTTCAGTTTTTGCAGATTGACCCTGCACGTCAAAAGACTGACTTGCGTCCCGTCCCGAGTTGGTTCCTGCATTGTGCCGGATGTTGATGAGATAAGCTTCCGCTCCCGGCCGGTTTGGAAAAAGGAATTATGCTAAACAGGAGGACAACCGTAAGACTTTACGCGAATAGCCTCATTCTTTTTGAATAATGCTTGAACGCCCCCCGTGGGTTTCTTCAGGAATTTATCAGCTAAACGTTTGTCCAGTAAGCCTGTCACTCTGTGGACGTGATCTGATGCAACTGACAAACACACTGATGATATCAAGATCTATATTTACTCCTTTTCGTATAGCTTTCATAAAAGTAAAAATAGGTACATGCCATATTATAGACATTTTTCTCGAAATCAATTTTCATTAATGTAAATGCACTTAACGTACGTTCTTCATTTGACCTGGATAAACTGGTTTCTAAGATGGATGTATTAAATATGTTAATCTGACATATTTTTACCGTTTGTGAAAGTTAAGATGAGCAGGAACGTGTTATATAATTGGTAAATTTGAATTGTTGCACCGGAGGGCTGTTGCCCGTCTAATATATTTTACTTAATTACATTATATAGCTACGTCACATTCGATGTTATATGTATCTTTTTGGAACCCTACGTACAAATACGACATGTCAGAAATGCATTATACAAGATGACCTGGATTTTGGTTGACTAGCATTATCCATTTGTTTTTCGTTCCTACGTTCTGGGAGTGAAAGCCGGGGTTTTTAATGCAGTGTTTTTCAGGTAACCTCCATAAAAACAAACCGTTCTGTACATTAGTTTTTTTAGAAGGAGTCAGTCGTGAGATGGAACAGAAAGGTTTCGCCATAATGCAATACCTATCACCAGCTATAATAATATTAACCACTATATTGATGGATATACTGTGGAGGCAGAAGAATTTAAAGAGCAAAGACAAGTCCCTTTAAGAGTGCATTGCTTAACTTGTCCCCCTCCCCACCTCCTCTCTCTCTTCTGCCCTCCCTTTCCTACTGACAATGGCCCAGCCCAGCGCAGCGTATATTTACAGAGAGACTGCTCAAAGCGGATCCGCACTGACTGCAGAGAGAGGCGTCCGAAGAAGCTGACTGATCGACTGGTACGTAGAAAAAAGAAGAGATGATTGTCAGCGAGTCGCCCGGAAGAGCCGCGTTACGGGGCCGTGCAGTCAAATCCGAAGTAGCTTGAGGTGGTGGTCAGAGGGCGCCGACCGCAGTAAATGCCCCAAGACGAGTCGGTGCTGAGTTTCCCGAGCGAGCGATTCGATCGCAGCCGAGGTGTCCACGGTGCCGCATCGGAAAGACAGCGTAACATGCTTCCGTGGAAGAAGAACAAATTCGAGCTGATCGAGGAGGACAAACAGTCCAAGCAGAAAGGCTATGGCGTGAGCCTCAACTACTCCGCCCTGACCTCCCTGGCCAAGTCCTGTCCGGAGAGTGCGCTCAACCGAGTGGGGAGCATGTTTAAGTCAAAACGGAAAAAAGTGAAGATCACGAGCGAAGATCCGACCTACACAGTGCTATACCTGGGCAACGCCACCACGCTGCAGTCCAAGGGTGACGGCTGCACCGACGTAGCAGTCACCAAAATCTGGAGCAAAAGCGAGATGGGTCGTAATGGCACCAAGATGAAGCTGACCATCAGCTCTCAAGGAATTCGCATGGTGCACGTAGACGAAAAAGCTAGACGGCCTGGGCACCTGTATCTACTGCACCGGATCACGTATTGTGTGGCGGATCCCCGGATACCTAAGATCTTTGCTTGGGTGTACCGGCACGAAATGAAGCACAAGGCTGTCATGCTTCGTTGTCACGCCGTGTTGGTTTCCAAACCCGAAAAGGCCAAGGCTATGGCGCTATTGCTCTATCAGACCTCGGCCACTGCACTGGCGGAGTTCAAAAGACTCAAGCGCAGGGATGATGCCCGGCACCAGCAACAGCAGCTCATCGGCGATCAGACCATCCCGTTGGTCCCTCTACGCAAGCTACTCAATGGACAGTGTTACTACAAGCCGCCGGTTGAGCGCAGCCGCAGCGCCCCTAAGCTGGGCTCCATCACGGAAGACTCGCTGGGGGAGGAGGAGGAAGAGAGGGCAATGCATTTCGAGTGTGAAGACATCCTGGATACAGAGGATGATGGCGGTGGCGGCGGTGAGAGTCTAGACTCCGATAAGCAGGAACTATCGCAGATCATCAGCGACTTGGGAGAAATGGGCATCGGCAACGACTTGCAAACGCTACGGGCAGACCTGCGCGTCACACGTCTCTTGTCCGGCGAAAGCACGAGTAGCGAGTCGTCTCTCGAGAGCGGCCACGAACCGGGTGCTCCCGCCAATAATGCCCAGCCTGAGGGACGCGAGCAGAGCGCTGATTGACAGGACGCTCGCTGAAGTGGGAATCTCCGCGGTGTGTCCAGCGAAACGAGCGGGGGTACCTCCAGAAGACCGGATGCCTCATCGCTGCACTGTACTTCACGCTAAGCGGCTACAGCTCGCGAATAGACCCTGCGGCTTATTGTAAGTCGAACCCGATGTCCCGGTAAGATACCCACTTGGCATCCGAGAAAAGCAGCCCTTCCTCTCAGGCACCCCCAATCTGAGTCCGAGGCAGCGTCCTGGGAGTACACTAACGGGATTGTTTTAAATTATTATAGTTGTTTTTCACAACGACTACCTTCTTTATCTGGACTTTTTTGTTTCATTATTTGGACGCCAGGAAGGATTTACTTGAAACTTATTGTTTACCCTGAGTCCGCCTCCTCCATATTCGGCCAAATTCCTCTGTTTTGGAAGCTCAGTCACTCATTAAACACATCTGACACGTGACACTTCGTTCGCGACATTCCATTTTGTATATGATATATATATATATATATATATATATATATATATATATATATATATATATATATATTGCACTTGTGACATCTTGTGTCCCTTTTTGTGTATATACTTATATATAGTGTGACATTTGTTCTAATGTTCTTAAAAACATACGTTTTTATCTTTGCTGTGCAAAAGGAAATTGGATACCCCCCAAGTATTCAGCTGTACATTGTAAATGTATAAGGTGTATAAAATATTTGTTATTTTTAAAAACAAAAGGGGAAGTACTTGTGTGTTGTCATCAATTCTGTGAACTCATAAATAAAGGACAATATTAAGATATGACACATGTTTTTCTGGCAGTTTTAGCAGACCTCATTAGAGTATTTTTATTAAAACTGTATTTGCAGTTCAGTCAAGGTTGTTGTGTTAGCTCCCCGAAACCTGCCAAGTGTATTCTGATACACTGTTCAGTCATACTTGAAAAGGCTAGCTCAATAGTAAAAAACATTAATTTTATTCATAGTCATAGAAAAAATGTTTAAAGCCAAAGTTTGTTTAAATTAAACTATTGTATATGAAAATGGTTGACATATTTTGCCACATTTTTAAGCAGTCCTTCTATAATTCTTGCTTTTAAAAACACTTTTATGGCTGTTCTCTTTTCAGTTATGGTGCCTATTTGCACAAAGCTACTAATTTGTTTTTCCCATATGAAAAAAAACTGGTAGTTAAAATCTGCAATATATTGAAACACTTTTTTTGTTTTTAACAAAAAACAAACAAAACTTTCTAATGTATTTTTTCTGGGTTCACACCCCGGTTGCTCCATGCGCAAGTTTGCAAGTTCTCCTCATGTCTGCGTGGATTTACTCCGGTACTTCTCCGGAACTCCAGTTTTCTCCTAAAGTCCAAAGACAGGTTAGGTGAATTACCATTGGTGTGTTTGCATGCAAGTGTGTTCATCCTGCAGTGGACTGGCATTCTGTCCAGGGGTTGTTCCTGCTTAGTGCCCAAAGCTTGATAGGACAGGCTTCGGCTTCCCCACAACCCCCCTCAGGATAAGCAGATTTCAAAATAGAAGAATGGATGGATATATTTATTTTTCCCGCTGTCAGCACACTGAATGTTCCAATCAGTATGGTGTATCATTCTCTCATTTTTATTATCGCAGATATCCTGTGCATAACTGTGAGTTCACCTAGAGGATAAGTTTCTTAACTGGGGGGAAAAAAGTTTTATAAGAAATACTACACTGTGGTTATGACTTCAGTGGTTAGCATATTCTTTTTTTATTTTGCATAGGTTTTTAACGGGTTCTTTGTTGTTTTGTTTTTTTTTCCTAAAGATGTGTGTGGTAGGGTTAATTGGCATCTCACACTGGACTTGTGTGAAATAAGGTGATTTGTTTTCTGGCACTGTAAATGGGTTGATTCCTAATACTGCCTTGATATTCTCCTTTACTGGCTGAAATGGGTTAGAAAAAATTTTTACTGTACATGTAAATCTTAGGTTTTGGGCAGCTAATGAATATTTGTATGTGAAAAAAGAGCAGAGTCCGTTATCATAGTAATTAGGCTTTTCATTGCGGTCTGAGCTAACTTTTTAAGCTCTAATAAAACCGAGGAAACACCATCTGAGAGTGCACTGCAGAATAAGAAAAATTAAGCTGTCGCTACACAAGGCTTGATTGACTTATTTGTGCAGTCATTTTAAGTAGATAATGGTATTACCTGAAAGCTATAAATTAATTTTATTTAGTTGCATCAGTTTTTCATATTTTGTTTGTATGTGTATGTAACATGACAGAACAATCAAAGTTATGCGCGTGTTTACTCAGTGTGTTAACTCTTCTTGAATGATCCCTTTTGTGTGATATGTTGAGTGTGCAATAGTGAAAAATATTGTGTAATACTGGTTTCTGTTTCCCTTAGATCACATATCTTTTGTGTCTTTGTTATCTGTATATAGCATACAATTTTCCTCCACTTTATCTTCTCCTGGTTGATATACACTAATTAAAAATGTAGTCCTTTTTGAATTAAATAAAATATAAAAAATATCTATAGAAACGGTCCCATTACATGTAGGCAATTAGAACAAACATTACCTACACAGAAATTATCTAATGCAAACAATGTTTTTATATTTTATCAATCAGTATAGCAATTATTTCCACATTCATTGTTTTATTTGGTTAAATCATAATCTGTATCTCTTTTATGTGTACAAAAGATTAAGCACAAAACTGGTACCTGAAACATTTTTCATAGTAGTTGTTAATTTCTAAACATTATTACTGGCTCTTTCGAACAGACGTTGGAATTGCCTGATTAGTGTGCAGAATGTTTGTTTTAGTATAATTCATTGAAAAGGTAAATGTTATTTGACCTCAATGCTGTTATCCTCATTTATAAAAAAAAGGCCAATTGCAGATTTCATTCTAATTTTGATTTCATCCGCTAATAACTCCTTTAACTGGATTATTTATATGAAATATTTATTTTGCCTTTGACATAAGAAATGTTCTGTCAATACTTGCAGTAATGTTGTTTATAAACCATCCACTTGTCCCATCTGCAGATCTTTTTTTTTTTTTTGCATAATTTCACCTATACAGACCGCTTGCTTGCAGAAAGTTGTTTAAGGCAGAAACTTTCTCATTTGTAAACTTGAAAAATTTGTAAGAACTGCAGATTCCCTTATGCTGTCTTTATAAGTGAAGTTAAAAAAATCCTCCCTTGCTGAATGATTTTTTCATTCATAATTTGTGTGGAGCAAGACAGTGGTGTACTAGCTAGTATTATGACCATATGGTTGCATAGACCTTGGTTTGATACTGTATGATCACTGATCATTGTATGTAAGAACTTTGCATGATTTTTCATTGTCGACAAGACTCTCTTTTCCAGGTACTTTTCTTTTGTTTGAATAAGTGAAGGTGTTTGTGTCCTGCTGGACTTGCATCGTTTCCATGCCTGGAGATTTCCATTTGCTAATGCTGTTAACTTTTAATACAAAAGTGGGCCGTGAAAACATATGTATTAGTAAATGTGTACAAATGTTTATGTAATATAAGCTGCTCATAAGATTAGTAAAGTATTATATTACAAATACTAAATTAGCGAAACAAAACTCTCTACAAGTTGATTGGGCTGCATATTATAAAGAATGGTAAGGAATGATATGTGAAACTAAATTGTCAGTATAGTAGTAGAAAATTCATTTTTACTTATGACCAGTGTTCTTTCCATATGTGAATTGTAGGTTACCATATTTATTACTGCAAACATCAGAAGAGGAAATTTAGATTTTGTGCCATGTGAGGTGAGCTGACCCATCTTTTTTGCCTTCAACATGTCATAATGGTTGCAAGATCAAACAAAATGGTTACAGCTATTTTCATGATTAATGGTGATGTTTAATTTTTTTTTAGTTCAGTAACATCCTATGTTTGCTTCTCACCTCACTCTAATGAGTGCTAAAAGGGTGATGGTGTCCTAAAGCTAAAATGTTATCCCACACAAGCCCATTTTTGAAATTCTGTCCAGTAGAGTTGGTTAGGGCACATATTAAAATGAATCTTGGTTATTTATGCTTTTCTGGATTTTGTTTCACATTTTTCCAGAAGGCAAAATGATCTGCACAAATAGGCCACTCATGTGAATCTTAAACTCCAGTCTCCTCTGGTTGGGAATGTCAGTTGTTTGCTGATCAGATTTTAAAAAGTTTTTTTCTATACAAGGTAATGGCTGAAGGACAGAGAATATTTGTGACAACCCTCACTCTTCTTGATATATTGGCATCTGGAAGGATTTTATAGACTTAAAAATTCACATTAACAGTTTCCATGAGGGTCATGGGTATAGAAGTTTTATGATTCACTTAAATGAAGCAGCATAAGTATATCTAATGTAAAAAGATAGCTGTGAGAGAGTAAAAAGGGTGAGTAATAAGAATTTTACAGAACTAGGAGATATAGTGAGGTTTCATAAACATTCAAAGCTTTTTTGGCATGTGTTTTGTGACGACATGTACCAGAGTAGCGAATAAGGTAATGTCCAGAGTGGAATTTCTTATTATTACGTACTGTTTGACTGATACCTTTATCCAAATCAACTTATAACATTTTAGATACAATTAGTTACAGTCAGTCAGTTGTTTTCTATCCCGCTTAGTCCTTTACAGGGTCTCAGTAGAGGGTGCAAGGCAGGAACAAACCCTGGACAGGTCACCAGTCCATCACAGGGCGAACATACACACACACACACCAGTCATACATCAGGGCCAATTTAGTATCACCAGTCCACCTAACCTGCATGTCTTTGGATTGTGGGAGGAAACCCATGCAAGTTTTAGCACAGGCAAGTGAAGTGACTTGTTCATGGCAACACCGTGTCAGTAGCAGGATTTAAACCCACATCCTTGGTTCATAGCTTTAACCACTCCACCGCACTCTCTGGATGTAAACCTTTCTAATGATTAAATTAATACATTGTGGTAAGTGCAGCGTTAATAAATTTGATTTAAAGTTAGCATTACGAAGATTGATTTTAAATGTGTTAGCATTTTTTGTAATGACAGAATTATTTTCCAGTTACAAATCACAATCAGTTGCTAATATGAAAAAAATAAAAATACTCATGGAGCCCAACCCAACAGTGAAAAGACAGTGGGTAAAAAAACAAGTGTAAATAGTATCACCACGTCAGCAGGGTTGTCTGTTCTTCATAGAAATTAGCTTTGTTTTGTCCATCCTTGATTACCAAAGTAGTTGAATACAGTAATAGTCAATACAGTTTTATTTTACATAGCATCTTTAATAGTGAAGTACTCCAACACACAACAGATGTATGGTATAGTACATGACACAGATGGTGTACCACCTTATAGTCTCATTTTGTTAGGTTTTAAAATGGCTGAATGTTTTTAAAGAAAAATGGAAGAGCCGTGGTGTTGTGTCAATAGAGGGCATTCTTGTCTGTATACCAGGAATTCTAATCAAAGCTCATATTAATTGATTGAGGACACTGTTCCATGAGAAGTAATGTTCTTTCAAATAAACCTAAAATTAAAATCTAGATTCTATGTAGCTCAAGACTACAGTACATGGGACTTGGTAAATCCATCCATCCATCCATTTTCCAACCCGCTGAATCCAAACACAGGGTCATGGGGGGTCTGCTGGAGCCAATCCCAGCCAACACAGGGCACAAGGCAGGAACCAATCCCGGGCAGGGTGCCAACCCACTGCAGCTTGGTAAATCCTCTGTTAGCCTACCCCAGTTCAAAACACTTGGTGGACTAATTAGCTCAGCAGCCTATAAATTCCCTACCATCTCTCAGAATATCATTTGTTACCACTAAAAGCACTCGTGATAGGAATTAAAATTGGAATACATATAGATTCAAGTTCTTTCTTTCAGCCTTCTAAAACATGTGACCTAAAGCATGTACTGTAAAAGCCCAGGTGTAATTAGGTCAGATAATGGTAATTGTATAATGACACATCAGTCATGTTTTAATAACATATCTCTAAAAATAAAGAGGGATGAAAAAAAATGGTAGTTTCCTAAGCATCCAAACAGGATGCTTGATGAAATAGTAAAATTAGATCTAGGCCTCTGCTACAGTATTCTGCAAAGTACAGACTTGCTGCCTTTTAATGGTACAGAACATTATGAACTGTTATGAAAACACACACACACACACACACACAAGGGAAAGCCTTTCACAAAGAAGAGTTGGGCAGATTTATCAGAGTTGGGCTCTGGCTAAATTTATTTTACTAAACCTTTAAAATGAGGCTGTCGGGTAATGAAATTGCAACATAACCCCCCACCCCCCCAATAAATGCATGTGGCTGAGAACAAAGGCGATTATGCCAATCATGACACCAGGGCTTGTTACACACAGTGCCCAGCTGGCAGTTTAGATCACAATACACACTGATGTCAAGATGCTGCCAGCTGCCATGGTGGATTACTGGGTTAAACAGATACTGGAAACACAGACCACAGCTCTTCAACATCACTCACTTAATTTCATGTTTCTTACTGATTCCATTAAGCATAAACTACTTGAATATTTTATGTTTATTGCTATACATTTGCTGCGTTTAGAGTCTATAACGAAGTACCCTAATCCTTCATCTACTTATGTGGAAAAGGTGTAAAAATCATTATTGCTTGTGTTTCCTTTACAGTATGTGCATTAGGGTTCATATGGTTTAGTGTGTGGTCAAATAGGATATTCATTTTGTCTGTAGTGCTGCATGTAAATGTTTTGTATAATGACATCTTTGTGTTTGTATGCATTGTACACAGTAGGTGTCTTTATAGCTGGTATATGCCTAGAATTACGTGTAGCAGTTCTACATTTCATTAAGTATGCCCATAACTGCCTTTTAGTTTGAGGGGGTATAAATATGCATCCTTTTGGGGCTAATATTGTTTTTATAGTTCATGTGGATATGTGAATTTGTTTGGAATTTGTTTTTGTTGGTGATGTATGTATTCTCAAGTATATGTGTTGGTGTGTGTGCTAGGTGATGGAGAATGCTGTTTTTGTTCTTTGGCATGTAGGCAGAATCTTAGGTATGATCATCCAATACCTTCTCTACTTTTCCTGGAGAGATGCATCAACTCCCAGGTTTGCTATATGAGCTCTGAAAATAGATGTGTGCTGTGTAAATTATTCAGGCTTTGCTGAAGGCAGTAGGTGGAGAATGAGAAAGAAGCTGCACATAGCTACAGGGATCCTAAAGGGTGCCAGTTTCTTTAATCTGATTAAGAGTAAAATGGGTGAGCCTGACTCTGTCAGGTGCCAAAAAGATCTTTTTCATTTTAGTAGCATTGGTGCCTTATGATTCAAAGGGGACAATTAAAAGAAATATAGTCATCAAAGAAGAGGATGCAGTGAGAATTTATCTTTATTATAGACATGGAATGCTGTAGGATTCTAGTAGTAAATGTCTAGAAGGAGTAGTCCTAGGAAACTCTTATCCAACACACTCAAACTGGAGACTGTGTGGAGGAATAATAAGTTTATGAAGCCTGAAAGCTAGAGTCTCATGCAGGTTTTTGCAAAAATGGCAATAAAAAAATTGTTACAGCATAATATAGCAAGTTATATGCAATTCCTGTCGGTCAAGAGTAGATACACAACCTGCCAATGTGTATAAAATCACAGTCACACAGAAGAACAAGTAGAATCAGTGGAAGTATTAAGAAGTATCATTGCGATTTTGATGTAATGGCAATATCTGTCAAACTATCTTATGTGGCATAGCATCGACTTACACTAAAATAGTGAGTTGCAATGTTATTGCTTCTATAACCATCAGCACAACAATGCACATGGGAGCTTATTTGGATCCTGTAATGACATGTTATACATATTCACCATAATCATCAACCTTCACCCATCCAGAGGTATGGCTGCACAAAAAACGCTATTAGCAGGTAAGAGGTTAAATGGGTTGGGGCAAAAGATGGAGATAAGATCAGCAAGGACAAGTGGTAGAGAAATATTCACACTTGATAAGTTATTTCGTTCCAATAGTTATTGGCATAGGAGATCCCCAAAATCAGAGGGAGAAGAATGTCTGCCAACTAGGAAGGATGGCATTGGGGTGTGGGGTAAAGTTACAATGAGACTCTTAACTTAGCAGGACCATGGGCTTGTGGAACAGGAGGCCCATTTTCTCAGCAGAAAAGATATTTTAAAAATGTATTGGGTTCAATAATATATGGGAGGATTTGTCACAGGAATTCCTCAGATAGCAAGATGGCCAAAAAGGGGTGAGCTCATGGAAGATTCAGGGTCAGCAGGGCATGGATTACAAGAATTATCTGGAACTCAAACTGAGAGCTTAACATGAAAGGGCGTTAAATGACTTAGAGTATTCAGGTGCATATATTTTGTAGGTTTTGCATTTGTTCCTCTCATTTTTGAAAAGGAACTAAACACATATTCAATGAGCCATATTCTTATACTTCATATATGGCTTTAACTTGCCATCATCGCATATGTAGCATTGTACTTAGGGGAAAATTAAACATTGCTCTCAGAAACCAACAATCACTCCTTATAAATGTTGGAAAAACAAAAACTTCCTGGTTCCCGCTGCTCTTTAGTCAGCTTGTGGCAGAGAATGATGCTGTGCAGTCCCCAAAACTGTCTAGAAAATGTGGTATTCTGAGGTCGGCAGTGGTTGAAGGAGAGGTCACATTGCTTAATTTGTGTTTTATTTTTTTCTGTTATATTCCACCATTGTCTCCACAGCACTAAAACTGCCTTAAAGGTCACACTTTTTTGCAGTAACCAATTCAAACAAATATGTGGCATTAAAATAGAGGAAAACTGATCTGAAAGGATATACAAAAAACACAGTAAATCTGCACTTGTATCTGTGTAGCCATAGCAGCAGGATGTTACTCTAATGGATGCTGATCACAAATTGTCAAATAGGGTGTGGAAGAGTTATTTGAATTAAATGTGGTTACAACAGCTGATGGAGGAAAACATTAATGATTTTTAGCAAACAAAAATATTACTATACATTAGAAATATTACCATATGTTACTCATTCTGCCCAGAATTTATGTCAACCCAAAGTGTATCATTCTAAACTGAAGACATCAGAAGTTGTAAAATTATACTGAATGTTTTTTCTTACCACAACGGACGTGATTCCTGTGCTCCCTTGAGCAAATATATTTTGGGGGGAACAGTCTGTGGACAAATGGGATTCCAAATTCCCACTCCAGCTCCAGATCTCTGCTAACTGATGTTCATAAAATGGATGAATGGATTTGACAATTTTTAATCCAGTTCTAGTATAACTGAGCAAGATCCAGTAGTGCTCAGTACAAGGCAAGGACCAAACCTATATGATACGTGCTTACTTACTTCCAGTATATTATATAAATTTAAAGTAACAGACATATGTTTGAATTGTGTATCAAACCTTTATTCAGCTAAATGTTGATATAAGCTGAGTCAGTCTTCATGATGATATGCAAACAGGGATTTGTTGTGTTTTCTATAAATCTTTGTTTCTTGGATGTACAACATCAGCTCTCTGCTTTATGAGGAAGGTTAGTGCTGGCATATACTTCCTCCTTTTAATCTATATGCAAAATCTCCTGTCAGTGAAAAAAAACAATGTCTTTCTAAAGTGCTGTTTTTAGCATCGTGGCGGAAACCAGAAACTGGCAGAGCGACTATAGGGGATAGCTGCAGAGCTACTGTGTGATGTTAATTTGTTTGCATTACAGACAGCTGCTGTTGCATTATCTCCTTGAGACTATTGAGATTTCAGCCACTACTGAAGGCAGTGGTCCACTGTGTTGGAGCTTATTTTGTGGTATTAGGTCCTACTATAAGGGAGAAGATGTCTTGTTTTATGCTGGTCTTACGGTTTGCTCATAAAAAATGTTTTAGTTCTGGTGCAAACTGCATGTGACCTTCTCTGATAACCAGAACCTTCAGTGGTACAACATCAATATAGTCCATACAGTATGTCATAACAGTGAGGAGAGTTTCTGCATACAGACATTTTAACCCAAACACCTGTCCTTTTTGATTTTTTTATAGAAATTATATTGTCCTACATTTAAGAATCAAAATCATCCAGGTTGTAATACACATTAGCAGTTCCAAGAAAAGACATAGGGGCCCACTGATGAGATTGTAGCCTCTTTGAAGAAACAATGCTTTGGAAGCAGATCTGGAGTATGCAACTGCCTAATTACATCTTTCTCTTAAAACTGTCTGGATCCTCAAAACAAGTTAGAAAATGTATGGATGGTGTATCATTCCGGTGCATTCAGGGTCTTAGTTAATACGTTTGAAACTAGGAGCATTCTGCATCTTTAGTTACTTCAAAGACTCGGTTAATAACATTAAAAATAACTGTGCTAATAGAATGGCTGTGGCTAATTGTAATTCAGATTTCTTAAGCATGACATTTTTGAAAGACGTTTTCCAAAAGAGACTTTGAGTCTCAAGATAAAATTGGTGGCTGCTTTGAACCATGATGGAGACATGGTGAGGAGCTTTGTTGATAAATTACAGTATCAGAGAAATACTGAAGCATTGTAAGGTGTAGATAATGCAGCTGTGAGTTTGGTTTTAATGCAAGTGACAATAGAATTGATTTCTAGATAAAATGACTTTTGCTTCTAATATTTTCAATATTAAATATTTTTACTTTTACAGTTAACTAACCTCAAGTAGCAAGAGAAGTGAGCTGTCCCAGCATCTTGCACATGTACACCACTCTTCCAGAGTTAGATTAACTTGCATTGGGAATCTGTTTTGCTATCAAGAGCACTATTGGATGAGTAAAACAGAAAACCATACAACACTGAAATAACATCTCTTAAGGTAAATTTGAAAGAGTAAACAAATGTGTAAATGAAGTTGCATACATTTTTTTTTCTCTATTTTAAGACAGACAAGTTCAAAACTTGTTTTTAATAAGAAATTTTGAAATGTCACAGATTTGTAAAGTGAGCTCTATTTGACATATCATAATGAAAACTAAGCTTTCCTGATACATTTCCTTGGAAGTATACGTGTGGAAAATTTCAACAAAATTGGTTCACAGGGATCTGAGTTGTTTCATGCAAACAGACAGACATGGCGATCACAGTAGGTGGTTTTCTCATTCTATGCAAGCAAACCTAATGAGTGAAAGAGTAACTGTTTTTAGAGCTTGAGAACTTGCTACCAAAGCTGAAGTTGGGAGCTTGGGATACCACCTTTAAATAAGCCATAATTAAAGATGCTTTCTTTAATCTTACTTGCTTATGACTTCATCTTTTAGCACAAGAGAAAGGAGCACTTCATCAAAATTGCTGCCCTTGTGTCTTCATTCAATTAACTGTTTTTTTAATTGTATTCTTTATTTTTTATTTATATAGTACATCTTCATACAAACAATGTAGGTCAAAGTGAGTATTTAAGTATCAAAATCAAATTATTGCACATATTAAGTGTAAGAGTTGAACAAGAACAAAGTTCACCAGAATTTTATGTTAATTTATTTCACAGTTGTGTGAGGATTAAACATGTCAGTACACTTTTTTTTATTTTCTTTGGCACATCAAGATGAGCATGGACTAAGGTGCTTGGTGGCTCAGACATAGTAATCAACATTCAGCATGCATTTTATATTCAGTGCAAACACCTTCATCAAAAAGGACATTTAAAAATATTCTGGAACTCTCTTAATCCAGTTTAGGCTCTTGTGGGCAGGAACCAGCACGACAAACAAATACACTCACATGGGGCCAATTTAGCACCACCAATTAATTTAATCTGCACATTTTTGGGGGATGTGGGAGGAAACCCCACGCAAACACAGGGAAATGTGCAGACTCCACAAAGACAATAAACCTGGCATTAAATCTAAATACAAATCACTGGATCCATGATGCGGTAGCTTTCACCACTTTGTTGGCAAAAGCAAAATTCAAAATTCACCCCTGCATAGTATTTAAGGTTTCATGTCAGTAAATGCCCATTATTACATAACTAAAATGTCCACCTTAGATGTGTTTACAACTAGGTTGGCAACAAATATGATGCTGTGCTGTACATTTTGCTTTTTGAGTTGCAGTGTACTCAAAAGAATGAAAAGTTCTCAGAGTGGGACAGATCCTCCTCCTCCTGGGAATTTAATTAATTAGTAGAAACAATGTGGCTTACAGGTTCTGCAAGGCATTTATCTTTATTTGCCCAGTGGGGTCATTAAGCAACACAATGCCATCTGGAAGATGGGACTTGCTGAGAGGCTTAACATGAGCCTGGTTTAGGTGGGATTCATGGCAATCACAACAAAATAGGGCTTATTATTTGCTGCGGCCAATTGGGGAAGTGGTTTTAGCTTACTTGTTTTACTTTATGTGCTAGGTTTAAGATAAAAAAGTGTGTTAATGTTTTTCATTTTTACATCTACAGTAGCTTCTTTGATACATTGAGCACACAATGTAAAAATACAGTTGCATGTTATTGCCTGTCCTTTTGTGTAAATATTTTCCCTTTTCCTTCAGGTATTACTAAAAGAAATGTTTCATCTATGTCCGTCTGACTGCATTGCATGGATTTTCTTGGCCTTGCTGTTAGAAGAAATCATTGCTACACTAAACAGATTGCTGAGCTACAGCATTTCTGCTGTGTGCCCATTACTGTATGCCTTTATGGCTGGGCTCAGATCCTCCTTTATAGTGAATGTATAGTGCACTGCATACATAGACTCAGAATATCATTTGTGGGGAACAGCCCAGACACAGACCGGTAGACATGTTGGTTTCACCACACACACGTTTATTATTCGTATTTACAGTGCACAAACCCAGTGCCGCAGCACCAATCACCCCTTAAGTCCTTGGCCACACAACACAATGCCTTCTAGTCTCTGGTCCGCCTCCACTCCTCTCCTCTTAGCTCCGTCCTTCTTTCACCCGACTCTTGCCAATGACTGGAGGGAGGCGGCCCCTTTTATACACCCCGGATGGACTCCAGGTGCATCCTGAGGAGCTTCTGTAGCCACACCCCTGTGTGGCGGAAGCTCTGGCGGTGTATCCGGAAGTCCTCCGGGTGTCCCCAATCCTCTTCCCCCCCAGCACTTCCGGGTGTGGCTGAATTGCTGAGGTCCAGGGCTCCCAAGGCATCGGGGCACCCCCTGGCGGTGACCACGGGCCCCTACAGGGTTGGGCTTCCAAGCCCTGTACCCGTGGCCCCCAATACAACCAGGGCGGACGCCCGCTCGTGGTCTGGAGGAGAAAGGAGCCCTCCTCCTGTCTTCCTGGGCGTCCCGGCCAGGCATGAGCCCCATCCGGGTGCCACACATTGTATCAAGATCATACTGTACATTAGGTGATCCTGAGCTCACACATTGTTATAGTCCGGTATGTTACAGCAAATACAAGTATGTCACTTTATATAGACTAGGTACCTTTGTTCAAACCCTACACCCCACTCCCATGTTCACATTTTCTGACCTTTGCATTGCATCTTTGCAAGATGTGTTTCTATTTAACAAACAAAAATAAGGCTGACATAATGCTTTCAATAAACAATTTAAAACTTATGCATGATTAGAAGCAATCAATAAGTGGCCAAATATTGATGGTTTATAATAAATATTAAAAACTCGTAAATCATTACTATTAAAATGATAGATGATTATTAGTAAATACTTAGATCAATCAACATTCATACTTAAATGTAATTAATAAAATAGTAAATGTTTTAAAATAATATTTTAGATATGAGGTATCTAGGACATCTTAAATTCCAAACATATTACTTCCTTTATTTTCATGAGCTTTTATAACACAAATGGAAATTGACCAATACTATGCATTTATTACATGGTACGTTCAGTATTTTACTGAATTTAGTACTACACTAATTTAGTACTTCCAGTTTACTTGTTGTTGTCATAAACATGCATCAGAAATGTGAAAGGTACATTTTCTTAAAGCATAACCTTTGTTGCTTGAAATTGATACTTTTTTTAAAGCTTTTTTTCCTTTGGGACCCTGGTAGTCTTCACCTCCATTTTAACATGCAAGAGCAGGTTAGGTCTTTTTTAATTTTATAAAAAACACTTCACTTTAAAGCACAATTTCATGTGGTAAATTGATATTATACTATGATTGATTGTGAAGAAATAACTTTGACTTGAAAAATACCCTGCGGTGGGTTGGCACCCTGCCCAGGATTGATTCCTGCCTTGTACCCTGTGTTCGGATTCAGCGGGTTGGAAAATGGATGGATGGATGGATAAAAAATACCAGACTTATCCTTTAAGTAAATATAATTAATGCTAATTTTAGTTACATTTAGGTATAATAATTCATTTATTTAACCTTCTTTTAATAGTGTAGAATGTTTTAGCATTGTACTTGTATGTGAGTTAAGATGACCCTTTACGTTTGCACACCTCACTCTAATTTTGGGCTCTTGAAAACTGTTCATTGTTCAGTTTCTTCTTAACCTGTAGCATCAAGTGCTGTACAATATCTAATAACTTAAGTGATTGGGGGAGGGGGTATATATTTGATTAAATTAAGAATATTTATTAATGTAGTGTCTAATTGTGTATGATGCAGAAAACTTGCGTTTGTACAGTAAAAATGACCCTCAGATACAATGACAAATCTGTACCTTACATATGATAAGCACAGAATCCTGCCCCCGAGCCCAAATCGGATTAAACCAGTGAATACATGCGCAGGGGTGGACAAAAGTAGGTTTACAATTGTGAGTACGCGATACAGAGTTTATTCTTGTATTGTTATTTATTATTAATTAATTATTGCATTGTTTATTTGTATTTGTCATCTTATTTGTTCTTTATTATTAAAGTTTGCTTGAGTTACCAAGCATAGCCTGCATGTCTTTTCCATACGAACAACTGTAAACCTACCTTTGCCCACCCCGGTATGTATGTGGATAGTGCTTTGAGTACTGAGAAAAGCGATACATTTATATATGAATTATTATTATTATTATTATGTTGTGTCACCCAGCACATCATAGCAAACATTGCATATACTGTAACAATGATGTGCAAAAGGAAGGATTGGTCAATTACTGGGATCCCACTATATTAACATCTTGTATATATGTATTGTTTGCTACAACAGGGCCCTTTTCCAAAGCATAGAGAAGACATTTGTAGTTATGATTTTTTTGAAAACAGAAAATGCTTTAAATGGGAATAGACTTTAGCCAAACTGTTAAGAAAACATGGCATGGTGCTACAAAGATTAGTGCTGCAGTCTAACAATGTTAATACCTTGGGTTCAAATCATGCCCTAACCACATCCCAGAAAGAAGTATATTAAGTTTGTTTTTGACCTCCAAATTCTTCTTATTTATGGGAGTGTATGTATTTATGAGTCTGTCATGTGATGGACTGGCATTTCTATCCAGGGCTGATTCTTATCTTGCAGTTAATGCTGCTGAGGCTTTGGTACTTAATATCCCACTGATTCAAAAAATATAAGGAAGCACTGTTTAGCATCTCTGACATACCAAGTGAGTAATTTGAGTTCTCTTTGATGTAATCACTTATGCAGTCATTCAAGCTTTAGTCAAACGTTTTCAATAAAGCCTGTTGTAGTACTTTGTAATCTAATTTTTAGTTTTACTATGAAAGTGGGCTTGATCTATACAGGTTGTTCTGTGTTACTTTGTCTTATCCACATCAATATGTAACCTGTTTGTAATTCTGTATCATAGATATCCTAGACTTGATTAGCTACTTCTGAGACCTACTTTGTAAAATCTACAGTTCTTATATGTACCCTGTGTATATTTTTGTATAGTGCCCTGTTTAAATTTGACACTGTATTATAACCTTGGTATTTATTCCCTTACGTGGGTAATGGGTAGCCAGACCACATCCTGGAATCATAGTACACATGGCAGGAACCAACACTATGCATTATGTGATGTCAGTTAACCTCAAATCACACGCATTCACACACACTCATGACAAACCAATTTAAAGTTACCAATTATTTTGCATGGCACTGAGATGGAGGATGAAAGCAGTTTACATCCAGAAACCTCAGATTTAAGAATGTGACAACTCCAGACAGACAGTGACTAAGCTGGGTAATGAGCCCAGAATCTAGAGCTAATAGTATGGATTTATTTTACTGTTTTATCGCAGTTGTGTATGTTCCCAAGTTAAAGTTGATAAAATATTACACTAGGAAGATTTAGCATTAAGATGTGATCTCTGTAAAATGGGAGATTTGCATGGTGAAAATTTGAACTAAGCAAATCTGCTCGGGGTGGAAAAGTGGCAATAAAGTTGTTATCCTTAACCTCTAATAACCCACCCATTGGTCTTGCATTACAGACTACTTAAAGCAACACGGTTTATTTAACTTTTCAAGTGCTCATTTATTGCAAATAAAAATGTTAATAACATTGTGTGTATATTAAATATATATATATATTGTCACACACATGCGAGTAGGAGGCAGCTAAAGGGCCTGAGTAATTGTAATAAAACATCTGACCAGGGGACGGCGGAGTGCGCTGACTGTCTTTCTCAGTTCCCTACAGACCTTTTCCGGGAAATCCTGGAAGGTACTGGGGCCTCACTTCCAGTGTCTGGCCCTTTGCTGACGCCACTTCTGGTCCAGAAGACATCACTTCCGGCACCGAGGCCTTTGATGATGTCACTTCCATTCCAGATGACATCATGTCCGATTCTGGCCCCTTTGATGACGTCACTTCCTATATGGGCTGTAGCAGTTAAGGTTTTTGTCCACCTCTTGAACCCTCAGGTACCACTCTGAACACGAGGTAAAAGTATAACTAATATTTATTTTATAATTATACAGTGCACCAAGCACTCTCCACACTACACTCATATAACCAATAAACTCTTCTATAAATCACCAATCCTCCTCGCCCAGACACTTGCCACCCTACCTCCCAGCTCAGCTCAGTGTTCTGGGCTTCCCACAATCCTTTTATAGCCCCTGACCCGGAAGTGGTTCCTGGCACAACCCACAAGTCCGTTTTCTTCCGGGTCAGGGCAAACAGTCCTCTTCTTCATCCCGGGAGCATGTCGCTTCCTCCGGTCACGTGACTGTGACGCAGTCCCGGGTTATAGGGCACGCAAGAGCCCACTAGCCCCCCTACAGCGACTCCCGGTGGCCCCCAAGGTATCCAGCAGGGCTGTGTGTATAAACTACAGAGTCCATGAGGCCCTGCTGGAACTCGGGGGAACCATCATGCTGTCCGGAGGGCTCCTCCTAGCGGCCTGGGGGTGGCGAACGGAGTCCGTAGCCGGTCGTCCATCACAGGGCCTTTAAAGCCTCCATCTTTGTCTCTTGTAATCAGTTCTGTTTTGGACTCAGTCTTGTGAACAACTGTGAAAATTTACTATATTTGCAGTCAGGATACATTATACAGGTGGCTGCCCCAAACCTTTATGATGTCTGGTGTGATTGTTTGTGACAATATATATAAGTATATATATATATATATATAATTTATATACAGGGTAACATGCAAACAAGGAAAATGTAAAACTGTAATGATAAAGAAATTTTGTCCCCACCATTCCTAATGAAGAAACCAAATAAGATGAACATTTCCAGCTATTAAAAAAAACTGTTTTGACTCTACAATTTTACCTAGTGAGCATTCACTCACAATGCTAACCCACAATATATCAAGGCTTGATACTGTTAGGTAGTGCTCAAAGCTTATACAGGTCTATATCATTGTGAACTGTTAATATAATTTAAAAGTTTAACTATATATACATTGATGAAGGTAAATCTTAAGTTACAGTTTCTGTTAAGGGCAAACAAAAACTGCATATAGGTCATCTCCATTTTGTGCAGATAAAAATGTCCATGGCTTAAAATGCGTAAAATTAGCTGCTAGGCTACACTAGTTTTTCTAGCAACAGGGGTCCAGAGAACAAGCTTCACTTTATTATTAACAGGCATTAACATTGCAGTATGTGTGTTGTCAGATGTTAAGGAAAAACACATTCACAATCTGTCTGACTGAATTTTGAGTTCTGGTCAGCTAAAATGGTTTATCAATTTCTTAATCAATAAGTGTTTCTACTCTGAAATCTGTTTTAGTTAAGTGGCTTTAAAAATCCTTAAACTAGTTTTATACTGGATTGCTCTAGCAATTTTTCCAACTCATATGACTTATGCATATTTGATCAATGGATGGTTGAATAGATTTTTTTTAAATGGGGTCTAAATACAGGGTATATGTTACAACCCCTGTACTGGTTCCTATTTCACTAATTCAATATATTCATACTCTTATCTATTTCAATAGAGTTTAGTGTTTTCACTGACTGCAGGTTATTTTTATATTGCTTCCCTTATGTTACTTTACAGGATGTGTAGAATGCATAAAATTACTGTGTCTTAAGTGTCACACATATTTAAGATACAAGCACATTGTTTTGTCCTGTAAAAGAAAGACAAATTGTGTTTTTAGCTGTTGAAGAGAAAATCAAATGGCATTTCCTTGAGGTGGCCTTTAGCGTACCTTGGAGTGAATGGTGACATCACAAATGATGGACCCTTTATAACTCTGTATCTCTTATGTAATACTTGTTCGACTCTGTTGTGATACATTACAGATGCCTGCAGTGTGGATGGATGCCAGCCAACCTATGACAATTGGAATCTTTTTTAAACATTTTTGTTTACCTTTTATAAAATATATAATCTTGAGAGCCCTTAAGCTGTCTTCTATGCACATGCATGTGACAATACATACAGATCCAGTGGTAGACTGATCCAATATAAGGAGGTATGGATGCATGCACGCATCTTTGTGCCCCATAATGGACTGGTGCTCTAAACTGGTTTTTACCTGGCACCTGATATAATGCCAGGAATGATTCTGGTGTTTGTAATCCTGAACTATATTAACTGGGTTTGAAAATATATGAATGGACAGAAGAGCTTTCAAACAGCCCTGTTTATCTTTAGTAGTTAGTATAATTCACAGAATGTTTTTTATTATTTAATAGAAACTTTAAACAAATAAATAAAATAACAGCAGCCATTAGGATTAGAACTCATTAACTGTTGATTCTGTCAATAATGGGTAACCTCGTGTGTTTGTTCTCATAATGTTATATTTTTATTGTCACCAAAGTCGTGAGTCAAATCATAAAATCAAGGTTAAAAATCCAGGTGGTAAGCATATGTGCAGAGCTAGCTACTGTATGTGTTCTTCTCTCAGTGTGAGCTTGTGCTATATGTCAATCTACTTTTGATTTGTCTTTAAGTCTGCTTTCCCTTTTCTTTTTTTCAGCCCTGTAATTTTCTATTTGGTCTTTAGCAGCAAGTTTATTTCAGGCAGCACTCCCATCTAACTATGTAGAGAAAGGTTAATGTAACAAACCCAAGACGGTTCTTTAATAAGGTTTTGATGATGTGCTTTTTTAGGCAATCAGTAAGGCCTATTAAGGCGTTTGTCACCACATGCTGCCTACTTTGTTTGTCTCCCTATTGCTGCAATCATCTTAGGTATGTTTTGTGCATATTGTTTTATTTTTATGTTGTTGCTAGTTATGGAAGTATGGCCAAGTTCTTGGTATATGACAGTGAGTCACAGATTTATAGAGCACTGAGTAGGCAGACAGAACTTGTACTGCCAGAACAGGTTGCATTTAATTAGAGGGGTATTGCTATTTTATATAAAATAAGGTTTGAAGGTTAAATGTAGTCAGGACAGGCAGTGTAACATCTATGAAAATGTACACAAACAGTAACAATAAAATAATACAGCCTATGAAAATATAATGTGGACAGGTATAATAATAACAACCAGGGAATGAGCAAGCATATGAGTGCTCACAGATTAAAATATCCATTCCTTAATTCTAGAAAAAGTCCGAATTAAACAATTTATATTTATATGCATATAGTTGCACATAAATGTAATATTTATCAATAACAGAAATCTGGCTGAATGGATTGGGATGAGTATAAAGAAAATGAATACAAATGACTTTACAGTCATATGAAAAAGTTTGGGAACCCTTCTCAGCCTGCATAATAATTTACTCTACTTTCAACAAAAAAGATAACAGTGGTATGTTTTTCATTTCATAGGAACATCTGAGTACTGGGGTGTTTTCAGAACAAAGATTTTTAGTGAAGCAGTATTTAGTTGTATGAAATTCAATCAAATGTGAAAAACTGGCTGTGCAAAAAATTTAAGTACCCTTGTAATTTTGCTGATTTGAATGTATGTAACTGCTCAGTACTGATTACTTGCAACACCAAATTGGTTGGATTAGCTCGTTAAGCCTTGAACTTCATAGGCAGGTGTGTCCAATCATGAGAAAAGGTATTTAAGGTGGTCAATTGCAAGTTGTGCTTCCCTTTGACTCTCCTCTGAAGAGTGACAGCATGGGATCCTTAAAGCAACTCTCAAAAGATCTGAAAACAAAGATTGTTCAGTATTATGGTTTAGGGGACGGCTACAGAAAGCTATCTCAGAGGTTTAAACTGTCAGTTTCAACTGTAAGGAATGTAATCAGGAAATGGAAGGTCACAGGCACAGTTGCTGTTAAATGCAGGTCTGGCAGGCCAAGAAAAATACAGGAGAGGCATATGTGCAGGATTGTGAGAATGGTTACAGACAACCCACAGATCACCTCCAAAGACCTGCAAGAAGATCTTGCTGCAGATGGTGTATCTGTACATCGTTCTACAATTCAGCGCAATTTGCACAAAGAACATCTGTATGGCAGGGTGATGAGAAAGAATCCCTTTCTGCACTCACGCCACAGACAGAGTCGCTTGTTGTATGCAAATGCTCATTTAGATAAACCAGATTCATTTTGGAACAAAGTGCTTTGGACTGATGAGACAAAAATTGAATTATTTGGTCATAACAAAAAGTGCTTTGCATGGTGGAAGAAGAACACCGCATACCAAGAACAACACCTGCTACCTACTGTCAAATGTGGTGGAGGTTCCATCATGCTGTGGGGCTGTGTGGCTAGTTCAGGGACTGGGGCCCTTGTTAAAGTCGAGGGTCGGATGAATTCAACCCAATATCAACAAATTCTTCAGGATAATGTTCAAGCATCAGTCACAAAGTTGAAGTTACGCAGGGGTTGGATATTCCAACAAGACAATGACCCAAAACACAGTTCAAAATCTACAAAGGCATTCATGCAGAGGGAGAAGCACAATGTTCTGGAATGGCCGTCACAGTACCCTGACTTGAATATCATCAAAAATTTATGGGATGATTTGAATCAGGCTGTCCATGCTCAGCAGCCAACAAATTTAACTGAACTGGAGAGATTTTGTATGGAAGAATGGTCCAGAATCCAGACACTCATCAAAGGCTATAGGAGGCGTCTAGAGGCTGTTATATTTGCAAAAGGAGCTCAACTAAGCCTCCTGTTGGGGTACATATTGCATATTTTCTGTTAATCCAATAAACTTAATGTCACTGCTGAAACTACTGTTTCCATAAGGCATGTCATATATTAAAGAAAGTTGCTACTTTGAAAGCTCAGCCAATGATAAACAAAAATCCAAAGAATTAAGAGGGGTTCCCAAACTTTTTCATATGACTGTATGTTTAATAAAGAGGGAAGCTCAAAAAGATGGGGGCGGGGTTTCCGTATATTTTTACAGGTAATTTAAATGCAAGACTGCTTAAGGTGTGAGATGAGGCACATTTTGCTGATGATATATAAACTAGCATTTCCTTGGAAGTATTTTATAGAATTCCCCATACAGAGTAATGTTAAGAGTAAGTTTTATAATATCAAATAAGTAAGTTTAGGGGATGGTGTCACTGCATTGGAGGACATGAATTTTCTGATATAAATAGGGAAATCAAACAAACTATGTAAAACAGAAACTGTGTGTCTAAGCCCCAACAAGAAGTAAAGCTTTTATGACTGAATCCAGAATTAAATATTGTTGCACAGTGTTTTGACAGAGATAATTATCAAAAAAAAATAAAACTAATAAATTTAATATCCAAAAGGCAAACTTCAAACAAATATGACAAACCCTTAAAAATACAAGGCAGTCCAATAATAGAGATGTCGAAAGAACAGAGTAGATTTAAAAGTGTACTTCATATAATACAGAAAACATTTACACCAAAATTAAAACCAGTAGGAAATGTAACAGTTCTCAAATATATTTTAAGTAAAATTGCACAAGATAGAGCTCACAAAAGAAAATAGAAAGTAGCAAAATATTGCTAATAGTGCAAAAAAGGTAATTCAGTGTTTCTTTCAATATTATAGTCACAGAAGAATGGTCAATGACCAGATTAGGTGTATTAAGACAAGCAAATGGGAACTAAAATATACAGAAATAGAAATACTTATTTTACTTTTTTTTGTAAAGCTTTTACCTATTGTCACACATGTGCACTTAGGGGACAGTGTACAGGCTCAAATATTGTTACTGTATTTGTCAGCCAGACCTGGGTTTGGCACTCTCACCTGATCCTCTCTCCTCTTGTTCCTCTGCAGTTCAGCCAAAGACCCTGCCTCCCTGTGACATCACCATCGGTCCACTCACTGTTGATGTCATTGGGAGGCAACCCCTGATGATGTCATTTCCAGTACCCAAAATCCATCTTCCTGCCACATTAGTTCCTGTTCTGGCAGCCCTGACTCCACCTCTTCCTTTTATCCACCATATATATAACACATATATAGCACAGAATCAACCTGTTAGTCAGTTCAGTTGTGAACTCTGCTTCTGTAAAGACGTTTAATTTATTTTGCTGATTTTTTCATATATGGGGTGGCCATCCCCAAACCTTTTTTCTGTCTGCTGCTTATTTTTTACCACACTTTGTTAGGTGAAGTTAAGGACATTTGAAATGAACTGAGTATTGTAGAGAGTGAGGTTATATAAAGATTTCAAAGGCTAAAACCAAATAAATCCCCATATAAATATTTAAAATGTGTTTTTAAAAAATGCTAAATAATGGGCAAATTCCAGTAGCACTAGAAGCTACAAAACAAGGTACCATTATTTACAACAAATGATTGTGGCAACCCTGGTTGCTATAGTTACTGTATTAAAAACCCAAGGAAGTTGAGGCCTAAATTTGAGTTCCACAGGGACTGTTGCTGGGCCTGTTGCATTCTTTAATTTATATAAACAAGCTATGCAAAAATGTGACAAGTGTATTAGTTAAATTTGCAGGTGAAACTTAATTAGATAAGATATGCATATTTCCTAAAGTCAGGAGAATCCCATTGGCAGAACACAGATAAAATTTATATCTTGGCAAGACCATGGTTTAGGTCAAGTTTAATGTTAGCAAACTGAAGTCTTGTACATAGGAAGTACACATTTTCAATGCTGTTATACAACAGTATCTCTGGAGCTAGAAAGTAAACTTACAAAGAAAGACTGGGTGTAGATAAGTAGTAAAAGGCCACTAGGAGTTATTACTGTGCAGGGCAGCAGTCAATAGAGTTTGCTTAAGTTGAATAATGTACTTGTATGGAAATACTGTGATGATGTGCATTTATTATTTAGATGTATTCAGTTTATATAAATTTATCTACAGTATATCAAAATGTATCTAGCAAAGTTTTTAAGCTTGCAGATGATACTAAGTTAGGTGGAGTAGCTATAGAGTCGGCAGAATCATTAAAGAATTCAATCTTAGCTGAACTTGTGGCTCATAAAAGTTAATGTAAATATTTTAATGTAAGAAATTGTAAGATGTAACATGAATACACAAATAGATGTTAAAAACCTGAAAGTACACCTCATGAAAAGGACCTAGTAGTCCTATGTACATGCAGAGAGTATACAAAAGCTATTAAGAAGAGTAGGATGCCTGTGATATGAAGTACAAGTAAAGGAAGATTATACTTGAGTACATAATGCACTAGTGAGGTGTCAGGAATACTGTTTATAGTTTTAGTCTTCATATTAAACGACATAGCAGTGCTGGGACTGATTCCAGGATTTTGAGTTATGAGAAAAGATTGAAGAAGTGGAACGTTTTTTGTTTAAGCAACAAAACAAGAGACACAGATGGAAAATTAAGGTTAAATTTTACACAAGCTTCAGAAAGTTTTTCTTCATACAGAGAACCATTGATATATGGAGTAAGTTAACAAATAATGTGATAAACAGGAATGCTTTAAGGACCTAGGTAAGTTGATTAGAGGTTATTTTGGACAGTGTTGTGCTGAATTGTTTGCTTTTGTCAAAACTGTTCAGATGTACTAATGCATTACTTTTCACCAAATTACAAAAAGCATATAAAAACTACAGACCCCCGTGACCCTATGTTTGGATTCAGCGGGTTGGAAAATGGATGGATGGATGGATATAAAAACTATTTGGTATGAGTTTCAATAGTTTTATTCAGCTTTGGAATTTTCAGAAAGCCTGCATCTTGTGATCACAGTGTACTCTCTGAAGTAAAACCATTCTTAACATTTTAAGGAAAAAGGTGATTAAGCTATTAAGAACCTCATGTTGCAAAAGAAGATGTACTGCAAACAAGTGTTGAGACTAAAATTAAACCATTTTGGTTAGGATTTTTGCATTTTGTATTTTAATTAACTATACAGTAACATAATAATAATTACAACATAATCAGAAGAAATTAATGCAGTAAAGTAAAATGAACTAGAAGAGCGTTTCTATATCCTGTGTGCTAAGAAGGTGCTTTACTCTTTTAAACTGGTGAATATAGAACTTTTATAGTGTGCAAATATGATGACTAAAGGTTATATCAGTGATTAAAAAAACAGCACAATTGATTTTGGCCAAACTAGTTTAGGTCTTTGAGTGAAGAGTTTTTAGCATTTTGTGCTGTTTACCAAATTTCCATGCCATAAAAAAATCTGTTTTCTTCAGTGTTTAAGAAAGAGGTAATTTTTCACTCCTCATATGTGAATGGAAAAAAAAAAACTATCAAACACGAGTCATCCCAGGGGTCAGAACCAGAAAGTTGAAAACTTCAAGAATACCAAGCCCGATTTGTAACCAAAATTGATAATCAGACATTGAACAAAAAATCCTAAAGCCCTAAAAGATTTAAATAATAAAATGCACCACAAAATCCTATCATATCCAGAATCTTAGATGCCAGGATTAGCATGATGGACTAAATCCAATATGGCTGCACATGTGCCAGAAAAAATCCAGACAATGGTAGTACAGTGCCAAAAACAGCATTAAAAATAACAACTTGAAAGACATATACAATAAATAATAAGGAAAATATAGCCAAAAGTAAAAAAACTCCATAATCCTAACAGTTACTATATGAATAAAAGTTAAAATCATGTTTCTGAATTACATCTCTTAATTGCAACAATGAGGAAACCAAATTGAAACTAAACATATGCACTCTGTAAATCAGAATTAAAAAAAATACTTTCATAGACTTACATATTGAAAATTGATAATATGAAACAAACTTAATGTTGTAGATGCAAGAATGCTAAGAGACAATATCAATAAAATAATGTGACCAAGAGAAATGTACTGACAGAAGAAAAAAATAAGACTGGTCAGGAACGTGCAGATGATTTAAACACAGAGAAAGGCAAGACTGAAATTGATTGTAAAACCTTAAACAGAAAATCAAGAAACATTATCAAAACAACAAAGCAAAGGTCCTAACAATAATTTCTTCTTGAAACTGTGTTTTAGCTTCCTCTACCCAAGAGACCAACACAGAGAAATTTTAGAACGGGATCCAAAGCTATGCACCACCACTTTTTTACAGGTGAAGTGATATAACCTTAATATGTGACTGGACCAGAAATGGGGATAGCAACCTGTAAACTATATGGACATGGCCATACCAAAAGAAACACAAAACGGTGGCAATTATATAACAACAAGTAACAAAATGAAATTGCCATAATGATAGTATAAATATGAATAACAGTTAAATAAATCCAAAAAAGCACAACTGAACAAACTTTCCTAAATCTCAGGCATAAATAATAGAATGCTGTGTTGAATTATTTCACAACCTGCACATAAAAGTATATAGATTGTATCATATTTGGTATTGGAAAATATTAGAATAGCATTAACACATTAAAGTGTTAACAAGCTAATCTAATCTAAATCTCAAATTAAATTTTTTATGATGGTTATGATTTTTAGGATAGGGCTGAAATTGTGAGGCTATATATATTTGTAAGAATTTAGAGGAAATTAGTAAAACCTCCTTTGTTTCTAAGACTTTAGAGGAAATTAGTAAATTTTAAATTATTGAAAGCTTTAGCCATCGCTGCCACACTTGAGCAAGTCACTTATGCTGTCAAAACTCTGAGTATATGAATACTTATATTAGATTGCACATCAAATAGTACACATTTCTTTCTTCCCAGATTTTGTTCCCAACAGTCCCTGTCCAACAGTATGGTAAAGATTTTCTACAAAGAATACCAAAATATAGACAATAGTGCTTTCAGAACTAGTCAGAGATATCATTATAGAGAAGCACAGACATACAGTATGGGGAAGGGTACAAGACCATCTGAAAGGCACTGAACATACGTCAGAGCTCACTGCAATTCTTCATTCAGAAGTGGAAAAATATGAAACTACGGCCACACTGTATAGGTCAGGCTGTCCCTCTAAAATTAATTGCCAAACAACAATTACATTTGTCAAATTGGCTATTGAGATACAAATTTTCAGTCTGACTGTGATTGAAGAAGGTGTTCATGGCTCAAGAATCTTCACGGCTTTGCATTAAAAGGGTCTTTATGGAAGAGTAATAAGGAAGAAGCCCTGGCTGAGTAAGAAAAATGTCCATGCCCATAAAGAATTTTCAAACCCTCAATTAGAAGATATTATGAAGATGTGGTCACTGAAGTAGCTGCAAAGAAGATATTGCAGAAGATACTGCAAATATATGACAGAACTGGTCTGATGAGACTAGAGTTGAACTTTGTGGCTTGAACACTAAGCAGTGTATGTGGTGCAAATCTAATACTGCACATCAGCCAGGTAACTCTATCTCCCTGTCAAATGTGGTTGTGGCTGCATCATGTTGTGCAGATGCTCTTCATCAGCATGGACTGCCAATCTGTTTAATGCTAATAGAAAAATGAATGCTGCACAATGCAAACTGGTAGAAATCAACATCTTAATTAAAGAAAGTCATCTTCTACTGGGACAAGTTTGATAAAAACCTTTTAAAGTCAGGAATCAGTCAGGAAAAAAACTGTTCATTTTGTTATTTAATTACTCATCAGCAAATGCATTTGAGGGAGCATCCAGTACAGCACTCTGTTACAGCATGGTCAGAATGATCAAAAAAACAGAGGGTAGATGTTCATTTTATAAAGTATTGAATTTACATACAGTGTCAATGTGTACATTTACTCTGGTCAGTTTGTTGGTTTATACTCAAATGTATAAAATAAAAGTCTATTTTATTATTTTCTTAGTCTTCCTATATCTTTAGGTTTAGCAATTATCCTTGAAATTTTTGTCGTATGTGACAACTGTCCAATCTTGCTTACAGGACATCTGATGATCTCTTAGTCTTTGCCTTTGTTGTTCACTTGACCTTTATTTGGTTTCCTGGTATACCTGAACAGGTTTTTCACATGTATTAACCGTTTATGCTATTTCTTTAAGATGAATGCTATGTTACCCTAAAATTATTCTCTCCCAAGACAGATCAGAAAGCTTGAACGGGGAGGATTTCTATCTTTCAATAGGATAATGGTCCAAGGCACACTGCCAGAGCAATAATGGAGTGGTTTAAAATGTCTTTAAACTGTCCCATCAGAATCCCAATCTTAACTCCATCAAACAGGTGAGGTAAGACCTAAACATTGCTGTCCATTCTCCAACTAATCCAGTACAGCCTGAGGAATTTTGTAAGGTGAAATTTGCAAATCATACTCCGTGATGTTGTACAAAATCAACAGAAACACATCCAAAATGATTCCTTGCTGTAATAGCAAAGAGAGATGGTTCAACAGAGTACTGCATGTCAGGATGAATACCTACATATTGATGATATTTTAGTATTTTTTTTTTTAATGTTTGTGAAAAACAGTGTTAGATTTACAAATAAACATTTCCAGCCAAATTAATCAAAATCCCAGGTTATGCCAACCATTTATGTGGAAGAAGACTGCAAGACACTGTGTGTTCACATGTAATTCTGGAAGGTCTGGAATGCCATTTGTCAAAGTGTAGACAGAAAGCAATAATGTATCCTTACATGTCAGGAGTCTTTCTTTTTAAAGCTGCAAAATACTGCTGCATGTTGGGGATTTCCAGTCTTTCCTGCAGAAACAATTCTTTTCTTTAACAAAACAATACACGTCCCTGACTTGTGTGCATCAGAAGCCAAAACAGTTACGTCATTTAAACAAAGAAAGAAACTGTGCTTTCAAAAAAAACAAAAAAAAAAACAGAAAAAACTATGTGCAGTAAAAAAGGACTCATCAACACACAATTCCATAGTGTATATATATATATAATATATAAAGTGAATATCCACTTTATTAGGAACATCTGTTATTCCCATAGGCAGCACAGTTGTGCAATGTAACAATGTTCCCTCAAGATCCATATTACAGGGTTTACACCATTAGGTTATTTGTGTGTGTATCTCAGAAGCTGAATGAGCAAGGTTTAAAAGGCTTGTTTTGTTAAGTGAAAAGTTATTAATAAATTCAGTAAAAAACACACTCAACAGTGACTTATAGGAGTGGTTTATGAGTCATGAAAGATACTTGTAATGTGAAACAAAAGTCTTAAAACTTATTGAATACATGTACTTCAATGTTTTTAATCTCAGAAAAATGATCACTTCCATGTTTCAGAGGCACGTTTGCAACAGCAAAACAAAGCTGTAAGTAATTCATTCTGATCATAGATTGTTGGCACTATCTTTCCTAAAGTAAGGATACATGTCAAAGCAGCCAGTATGACAGATTAAGAAATCTTGTTTCAAATTGTATGTGCTGCTATAAAATATAACAAAGTGAATAATCTGTCTGTGTAGCTGTTTAGCATGATATTTAAGCTAACATGATTTGAAAATGAATGTCCAGTGAAAATAAAATAAAAAATGTATCTATACATTCCATTGACCCCTTACAACAGCTCTTACATAAACACTCCAGCTGAAGAGTAACAGCTTTAGTAAAGCTGAAACATGTACATGCAAACTCCACACAGTCAAATTTGCTACTGCAGCTACAGTAACAAGATCAATTAAAAAAAATATGACTGATTCCTCCAGCTTAATTTTGAAAAATGGAAAAACCACTCCACAACTCTGACTAATGCTGTCTGGAAAAATCATTCCCATCAGCAACACAAACAGCAACCTGGCAGTACAAAGTATGCTCCTCTCTGGACATGCATTTTTTTTCCATCTGAAGTAGCAATAATTTCTGTTGTCCACAGCAAAGGCATTTGTCCTTGGTTGGAATTTTTTAACATTTTTTACATATGCACCACCAATCACCTGTGATCCTGAAACTCGCCATAACCCCATGCAGTATAATTTAATTTCTCTCTACAATTCAACTCCTCATCAGTGTATTCCGGCTTATACAGGTTAAGTTCAGCAACAAAGCTAAATGTTTCTTCATCTTCATTCTCCCACATGTCAGTGGTGTTAAACAAGAGCATATTTCTCTAAATCCTTAGAAAAACTTAAAATTTAACTGGAAAAATTATTATAACCTGTTTTGTCTTGGTAGAGTAATATATATTGCTCTACTTTCCCCTATTGTATTATTAATATGTAGCCTTAGAATGCCTAATCTCACAGACTTACCACTGTTTATAAGGTATTATTGTATATAACTTATCCCCACTTTCCCTTCTATATCTATAACCTCAGGCAATTAGATGTAGTAAAAAGACTAGCAGAAGTTAAGTTACACATAAAATAATGTATTATTGATAATATTCAGAAATAATAACAAAATGCAAAGTACATTTGAACATTGGCAACCATACAACCTGATAAAATGGTGATATGTAGTTCAGGCGGCACACAGACTTGTGGTTACTTAAATGTCTCTAGTTAAAGCATCATTGGTGCTCAGCTTTCAGCCACGTCTGTTCAAAATGGCTGCTGAGCTGTGCTCTTCACTGTGTTGTCTTCATCATCACAGGTTAGCAAGAGAGAGGCTTCTTTCAGATGTTGGTTAGTAAGAGAGAGAGTGTGAGGTTAAACAAGTAAATATATAGATTTTCTGTCCATTCCCTACAGCCAATAGGGCGTCGTAGTACTTAAAGGCTTCTGAACCAAGCCAATTCCAAACAGCCATACTTCAGACCAATGGGGTAAATAGAACATCTTAACACCTGCCCCCAAACCATATGTTAAAGTACACCTTAGCCCATTTGCGGGGGTAGAAATGACTTTAGCAAAGAAAGACTTCGGCAAACTGGTTTAAGACACATCCCCCAAATCCTGTCGTAAAATTCAAAGAGACCCATTCCTAAGGGAGGGGGGTGGGGGGGACACTAAATTACATTGCTATGCCTAAATTACAAACAAAATATTCATAAAGTTATATGTAAAATCTCACATCACAACATAACCCAAATGCTCAAAACACATTTAAACTATCATTTTGACTAAAGCACTCGTGAAACAAACTACCATTAACCACAATCCTAAGGTGAAAGGTTGGTGCATAGAGAGTCTATAAAGTCTGAATAATTCCGCCAGGTTTCTCTAAAAATGAGTAAAAATGATATGGATACACACTTTGCTGATATGTGTGGCATCTGAAGACATTAATACTACTGAACATTCTGTGCTTTGAAATAAACATCTGGTAAGTGTTAAGTCTTTTGTTTCATGTTTGCAGTGTTTCTCAACACTGGATTGTGACCCAAAGTCATGGGCTGCCACTTGTTAATCGTGAGTTACTGTTGTTTATAATGGTTATGGGTCACACTGGGTCGATGATTGTGCCCAATTCATCAAGGGAGACCACTCTGATGATCATACTTGATTCACCATAGGACCCCACCTCGCTCAGTGGGTGGCAAAGACACTTGCATAGGCTTGCAACAGCAAAAATATTGATAAAACACTGCTCTAGTGCATGATAGAGCTCTTTTGTGGGCTACTGGGTAAGATGCATCTTTTTTTTAAATATATACAGCTTCACTTAAACAACACAGGTTTCCTAAGCAAATTGTTGCACACCACAATTGTAAAAAAATAGCTTCATCTTCAAATACATCAAACCTATCCTTTAATATGGTGGACTCTTTAGTCACCATGTCTTAGTCCAGATAGGTATTTCTAGCAAGAAATGGAACAAGTTAGAAATTTACCATTTTCTTGAGACAAATGCATCCTCAGAGGTCTCAGCAGGTATACTCTGGGAAACTCTGAAGGCATGTTTAAGAGGACAGATTATTTCATATCTTTATCACAAAAATAAATTGGAAACCAAGAAGGTATCTGAGTTAGTCAGTGAAATTACCAGAATAGATCTAGAATACGCCAGGTCTCCAAATGAGGCACTCTATAGGAAAAGACCGGTTTTGCAATCACAATTTAACCTCTTGATTACTAAAGAAACAGAACAGCTTATCCTTAAATTCTGGCATCATTATTATGAACATGGAGAAAAGGCCAATAAGATCTTAGCCCAACAAATTCACAAGCAGGAAGTCGGTAATGCAATAACAGCAATTAACAGCAAAGACAGAGATAAAGTTATTGACCATAAAATTATAACTGATACATTTAGAGAGTAATATAACTCTTTGTATTCTATTCAGTTTAAAGAAGATAAGACAATCTAATGAGTTTCTTGATTCATTAGAGATACTACAGCTCGATACTCTTAGTGCTGCGGAACTGGATAAACCTGACACTCTCAGAATTACTCGATGCTATAAACTCACTTCAAAGTGGGAAAGCAGCTGGCCCTGATGGACCCAGTAGAATTTTATTAAAAATTCTCAAATAAGTTAAGTCCACTATTATATGCAACGTTTATAGATAAAATAAAAATTCCACATCAAACCTTTTGCCAAGAATTAATTACTATCCTTCCTAAGAAGAACAAGGACCTACTACAATGTGCATCATTCAGACCAATCTTTCTTCTGAATAACAATGTTAAGATACTCTCAAGTTCTAACCAGAAGGATTGAGAAAGTGCCTCCTTCTGTAATATCACAAGACCAAACAGGATTTATTAAAGGCAGACACTTAACTTCTAACCTTCGATGTTTGTTTAATATAATATATTCACCCATTATATCTAACACCCCAGAGATCCTATTATTTTTAGATGCAGAAAAAGTATTTGATATGGTTGAATGGCACTATCTATTCACCACACTACACAAATTAGGGTTCAGCCCAAACATATGTGCATGGATCAAGCTACTTTATACTAGTCCAGAAGCCTCAGTTTGTATTAACATTATTTCAGATAAGAAAGAGATGATACTCAACAAGGATGCCCCTTATCACCTTTGCTCTTTGCAATCGCCATTGAACCATTGGCTGTATACTTTCGAAATGCATCAGAGATAAAGGTGATTTTCAGAGAAGGACTTGAACAGAAACTATCACTATATGCAGATGATATGGTACTGTATATATCGGACCCACAAAAGTCTTTGCCAGCAGTCCTAAAAGCATTAGCAGATTTTTAAAAAATATCTGGACTTAGTCAATTTCAATAAAAGCATGCTCTTTCTAGTGAATTCTCTAGCACATAATATCGGTCTGGACATCTTCCCATTTATATTAGCAGATCAGTTTAAATATATAGGGGTAAATATTACAAGTAAATTTAAAGCCCTTTTTCAACAAAATTCTGCTGTCTCCATTGAAAAAATTAAACAAGATATGACTAGATGGTCTAACTCCATCTTATGTTAGCAGAGAGAATCAACATTATTAAGATGACCATCCTTCCCAAGCTGCTCTTCCTATTTCAAAGCATCCCCATATACATTAACAAATCATTTTTTAAGAAATTAGACTCAATCATAACTTCATTTATTTGGAATTTGAAACATCCATGCATCCAAAGGGCGACTCTATAACGACCTAAAGCAGAAGGGGAATGGCACTGCCAAACTTTCAATTTTATTACTGGGTACCAAATACACAAGCTATAAAGACCTGGACATCGACACAAATTGATGAATATCCACAAGCCTGGTCTGCAATAGAAATAAAATCTTGCAGTACTTCTTTATATTCCCTACTCTGTGCCCCAGTTAATGCAAACTACCATCATTTCACTTAAAATCCAATTACCCTTCATTCTTTCAGAATATGGAACCAATGTAGGAAGCACTTTAAGAAAGAAAAACTTTTATTGGTTGCACCTATATATAGCAACCACCTTCTTCCACCCTCTCAAACATATACACTATTCATTGTCTGGAAAATATCCGGGATTAAAACACTATGAGACTTGTAGATATATAATGTCTTTGCATCCTATGAACAATTACACTTCAAATACAACTTCTCATCAACACAATTCCTCCACTACTTTCAAATTAGAAACTTTGCTAAACAGAACCATCCAATTTTCCTCACCTTCCACCTTGTTCTGTTCCAGAAGAATTATTGATCAATCTTGAAGACTCAGATAGCATCACTACAAAGTATAAAAATATTTCTTCCTTTCAAAGACCCCAGAGTACATTGGGGAAAGAATCTGTCACTCAAAATTTCAGAAATGGAATGGAAGGCAGCTATGCACAGAATATACACATTCTCTGTATGTGCAAAGCATTCCGTCATTCAAATTAAAATCTTTTATCGAGCACATTTATCTCTTTTAAAATTATCCAAAATGTTTCCAGGGCAGGGCGACACGGTGGCACAGTGGTAGCACTGCTGCCTCGCAGTAAGGAGACCCGGGTTCGCTTCCCGGGTCCTCCCTGCGTGGAGTTTGCATGTTCTCCCCATGTCTGCGTGTGTGCTTGGTGTGTGTGTGTGTGTCCTGCGGTGGGTTGGCACCCTGCCCGGGATTGGTTCCCTGCCTTGCGCTCTGTGTTGGCTGGGATTGGCTCCAGCAGATCCCCGTGACCCTGTGTTCAGATTCAGCGGGTTGGAAAATGGATGGATGGTTTCCAGGGCAACATTCCACCTTCTATACCAGGGGTGGGCAATGTTGGTCCTGGAGAGCCGAAGTGGCAGCAGGCTTTTGTTCCAACCCAGTTTCTTAATAAGAAAATAATTATTGATGATGAAACACTTATTACTTAAGTGACATTTTGATGCTTCATTTTACTGGTCTTGCTTGTTCCCCACCCTTATTGCTTATTTCAATCTTACACAGCTGCATTAATTGTTTTAATGGCTCCTTATTAACAATAAAATGTAAATGACAAAGCCGCCAACAGTTCTCCATTCAGTTTGTTTTCATTTACATGTGTGTGTTGCACTGTTTGATTTAATAAAACATGTAATAGAAAATGTGACAGACTGAAAATGATCTGTTTTAGGCTTCATATCATTTGTATGATATCCTTGGAGAGTAAAAAATCTACGATATAAGATTACATTGCAGACTAACAAGCCATAAAATTAAAAAAGGTCTAAGACTAGCAAGGATCGGTTTCTAATTAAGCAGTTGGGTTGAAATGAAAACCTGTAGCCACTACGGCTCTCCAGGACTGACATTGCCTACCCCTGTTCTATACTACTTAAAATGATAAAAAGTCTAATTCTCACTTAGAGGAACTGTTCAAAACGTTTTTAAAAATATGGCAGGATCTAATCAATAACATTTTAGAATAAGCTTCCATTTCAGGGAAAAGGGCACCCTTCTTTTCTTGCTCCTTTTGTGGCTTTGGTTGCAGGCTCCCCCTCTTTCTCTTGGGTGGGGGTCGAATTTTGATTTGATTTGTTAAAGTTGTCTTGAATGTATGGAATGTTATCTATTTCTAAATAAATTAATAAAAGTATAAAAAAAGAAATCTACCATCAGCAAATTTCATCAACTATATAACATGTTGAAATCAACACAGGCTTCAGTCCCAAAATTTTGTGATACAATGCTTCACACATCATTTCATTCTACGGGAAAAAAATTCTTTTTTGGTAAGTGTACCCAATTAAAAAACCATTCCTTGTACACGATTTAGTTTTTCACATGTCTGATAAAACAAAGTTTAAAAATCAGTATCAATGTGTTACCTTCATTTCCCACCAAGACATTTATCAGGCAATGGCAAAAAGAAAATAGGAACAGAGAAGACCTCTACTATTGTAGCATAGTCATTTTGACAGCTAATCTAAAATTACAACTGATGATGAATGCCTTAATGATAAGTCAATGTTTTATTAAAATTGCCTTTCACATTAGAAGAGAGCTAAATCACTCTGCACTTCCAAATGATTTAAATACAGGATGGCAAAAAAAATCTTAGTAGTAGTAACAATGTATTTATATTTGACTAAACTAAGAAGCAAGGTTTAAGTTTGTTTTCAAAATTGTATATGCCTGTTCATCTATCTGTCTCATCATTTAAGAATCTCTAACATATATTTTACCTATTGTGCCACATGATTTGTGTGTTGCTGGCACAATTTCTTCCAGCAGAAGCGGCTGTTAGTTTTTCATAGTCAACATTTAGTACCTTCACCAGCTACCAAATTACACTCATTCATTATATATCATATGTTTAAAATTACTATACTGTATGAAGTTACAGATGTTATTATATATATACTAGGGGGCTTCACCCCCTGCTTGCTTTGCTCGCCAACCCCCCTGGCCTGCGCTACGCGCCAGCCACTTCGCATCTCTGCTGCTCGCGTTTGTGTATTTCACTTTCACCAGAAAACAAATCTTTTAATTTTCACAGATAGGCCTCTTCATTGGGAAGAAACAATACTTTTCCCTGATGGCAACACGAATGCACAAATACAGGTTTGTTTTCGCTGTTCCATTATTTCACCGAGTAATAATTTCCGTTTGTTTGTGTTAATGCGATCTTTACTATCATTTTTTTGAGACTTTCGAATTTTAGTACTTTCTTTACCTCTAACCTGCTCTGCATGTTATCGCGCCAATGTTTTTGAACCTCTTTACAACATTCTACTTTGTCTTCTACTCTTTGTGTTTTATTTCCGTCCCCGGGCATGGTTAAATTTCTTGGCACAAAGTCTCATTTCATGGGACCTGAAATTATCTGTCTGAAAAAGTCTGGTCTCGTCCCAGGATTTTCTTACTGTATATAATATATATATATATATATATATATATATATATATATATATACAGGATTTTCTTATCCATATTACTAACCGAGAATGCTAAACCGGATGATGGACGCAGGCACATCCGGCCATGGGCCGTAGCTGCAAAAAGACGTACTGCGCAGGCGCAAGAAAGGGCGGACGGGATACACACCAAGAGGGGGATTTAACAAGCCCCTGGAACACAAAAAAAAAGAACACAAAACCACCCCACACACCCTACAAGCAACGGACGGGACACACACAAAGAGGGGGATTCAACAAGCCCCTGGAACACAAAACGAAAGAAGACGCTCGCTCGACAACAATCCTCACCCACACACCCCCCCCCAATCAATAAGAAGTGACACCCAAAGCCACATATCTAAAGGAAACGTCCATATTAAACATACGTCATCTCAAAACCTTCACACTAGGCAGCATAGGTGGATCTCATTAAAATAAAGCACTATTAACCGTTCAACTGGAGAAAAGGCTCCATATTAACAGTGAGTGCTATCCTCCTTAATACTTATCCATATTTCGCACGCTGAGGAACAAACAAGTCATGCATACACGGTCACGGGTACAAAACTATTCGGATCGGATAACGGAACCAAACACACGAACACGAATGAAACAAAAAGAATACACGGCGGCGCATACAATGCGCTTCGGAAAATACGTGAGAAAAAATGTCTCGGATCAAAAAACGCAAAGCTCAAGTAACCCCGTTGCAGAGACGTGCCCAAATGAACAGACACATTGAACGTAGATGCATACAGCGCGCGTCTCAAAGTGCTGCATCAAAACAAGCACGATTTCAAACCGAAAGAGCTCGCGTCTCAGACATACAAAAAAGGGAGCAAAGCAACGCGCATATGACCGGCCAGAAAACAAGCAAGCAGGACTCAAAAAGCAGAAAGCTCAACTGACCGACATACAAAAACGGACAAGGCACGATACAAACAATGCACGACGTAGAGTGAAACGGACTTTGCGCAAAGCGGAGGCGGATCAATTAAAACTCAAAAATAGCGCGTCACAAATAATGGACATGCAACAACGCGGCACTCAAACACCACAAGCAAAACATGCCCGTCGCAGACATCAACACCAGACGTCTGCTAAACGCTTACGCCAGTTGGCTGACAACGCTTTCAATAATGAGTCCACTATTGAGGAAAATTCATTGGGATTAATGAATGTCATTTGCAATCATTGTCATTCACTTAACTTCACAGAAGAAACAACTGGCAATACAAATAATGAATTTACACGTTGTTGTCAAAAGGGGCAGATTAGACTGCCTCCTTTACATTCATATCCTGAATATCTACAGAAGCTTCTAACTAAGGATGTGCCTGAAAGTAAAAACTTTATGAACTACATTTGATCCTACAATAGTTCCATTTGCTTTTGCATCTACCAGAGAACATAACAGGACACCAAAAGGCAATGGCCCATACTGCTTTCGCATATGTGGTTAACACAACGCACTATATTATGTCCAAAAAATATTAATGTTAATCACATTATTAACCAGGTCATTTCATTACTTCCTGGAGAGACACGGCTCTTTCTAAGCTCTGACAAAGTTGACTCTGATGACGACAATGAACATCTGAATTTCCCATTAGAATATTTGAACACTATTAACCCGGACGAATGACCACAACACAACCTTACCCTTAAAAACGGAACAATAATCATGCTATTAAGAAACCTTAACACTAAACAGGGTTTATACAATGGCACACGGTTAGTCGTCAACACCATAACACACGATGTTATTCAAGCAACAGTTCTTTCAGATTCACATGCTAACAATACTGTTCTCATTCTTGGAATTGACCTTACGAGTTCTGACCTAGAATTACCTTTTACATTGAAACACCGACAGTTCCCCATTAAACCTGCATTTGCCATGACCAGCAACAAATCACAAGGACAAACCATGGACAAGGTTGGCATCTACCTCTCTGAACCCGTTTTTGGACATGCACAACTTTATTTTGCCTTCTCATGTGTTCGACGTTCATCTCACATTAAAGTTAAACTTAAAAATGATCCATGCCAAGGAAGACTCATTCAAAGACAAGACACCATCTTTACTACTAATGTTGTATACAGAGAAATATTCCAATAAAACATTACTCTATGCCAAACACTCTATTTTGTATTTATATAGGCATCATCCAAACCTGCACACTATTCTATATCTAATTCATACATCTCACTCTTTGTCATGCCCCAACGCCAGGGGTTGGCGAGCGAAGCGAGCAGGGGGCGGAGCCCCCTAGTACAGTATAATATATATATATACTGTATATACAGTATATATATATATATCAAATAAACGAACCACACTCCGTGGCGCAACGTTAGGGGCTTCGCCTCTAGCGCTGATGTCCGAGGTTCGATTCCCGAGAGGGAGTGCAGTAGAGTGTGTACGCCTGATGAGCCCAGAATTAGGGCGAAACACGTGTCGCGTACTCTGCATTATTTCACAGTAAACTATTTCAACCATTCTATGATCTGCTTCTCACAACTGAAGGCACCGTGGCGGATGTTAGCAGATTCGCTGGCCAACCACAAGCGTTACCTGGTAGGAAACCACCCATACAATCAGATTGTGACACAGACTATGAATGCCATGAATGTATATATATATATATATATATATATATATATATATATATATATATATATATATATATATATATATATAATGTGTGTGTTTATATGTTGTGGCAAACGGCTGGTGGCGGTACCCAGCCAGGACTCCCCGGAGGAAGGATTACGCCTCCTCCAGACCACGAGGGGGTGACCGCCCTGGTGGCTATGGGGACCATGGGAAAGAAGCATAGTAGCTCAACCCTATAGGGGCCCGTGGTCACCGCCAGGGAGTGTCCAGATGCCTGAGGAGCCCTGGCCCTCAGCACTTCCGCCATACCCGGGAGTGCTGGGGGGAAGAAGACCAGGGACACCCAGAGTGCTTCCAGGTGCGCGGCCGGCACTTCCGTCACACCAGGGAGTGCCGGCAGGAACTCATTGGGAGGTACCTGGAGCACGTCTCTCACGTCTTTTCTGTCCCCCCTGGCCATCAGACCTTACTCTTACTCTTTGTTAATTAGTGTTGTCTTATTTGAATTCTTACTTTGTCTTTTATTTTTATTTTCTTCATCATATAAAGCACTTTGAGCTACATTATTTGTATGAAAATGTGCTATATAAATAAATGTTGTTGTTGTTGTCTCCCACAAGGCATTATTGACAGCCACACAGATGTAGACTTTTATATATAATGCAAGAGATGCAAAGTATCTCCAGTAAAAATTTTAAACAAATAAACAAACAGCACTTACTGACATAGTGGTGCTATATGAACACTGATCTCTACATTCACTGAGTATGCTCATCTTTACAAAGCAGTCTACCAGTTAGTCCAGTTTTGCAGGATGTCTTTGAAGAAAGTATTTTTCCTTTGGAATGTGTAGCTTGTGCATATGTGTATTTGTCTCTTTTTAATCGTGTGAAAAGGCACTGGCATGACAAGGTGGCGCCAGGTTTAGAAGAGGTAGGAGACAAGGAGGAAGTAGGGGGAGGACCCATGATTGTAGTGACATGAGTAGGCAGTCCATTTCTTACGAATGAGGTAAAATTGAGGATAGGTACCCACTGAATGCCTGAGTGCCCCAGAAGTTTATTGAGTTCCCTGAAAGCAGTTATTCCATTTACACTAAAATGCCCAGGAAAGTACCAGGAGGAATAAGGGAAGCCAGCCTAGCACAAAAAGGTTAAGAGGTTAGACTTCTCAGCTCATGGCTCTGGGAAAGCACAAAAACAAAGCAGGAGCAGCACTAGAGCTGTTGGCCTAAGACATCTAACATGACTAGAACTTCAACTGAGAGGCCACCACATGCTCTACTTTGAACATTACTCAATGTGTTCAGACCTTGACTATTTTATTTACTTGAATTTTACCTAACAAGTATACTTGTATTGTATTTAAAAGATGTTTAGCCCTGCTCTGTTAACTGGAGTTGAGGAAGTGTAAATAAAAGATATTCAGAATGACTGATGTTCAGAACTCACCTAGTAGTCCCATCCCTTGGTCTCTTGGAAGGCCCATAGATGTCCAATTCGGTCACACTGGTAATCACTGATGGAGACTGACACACACACAAACATGTATTCATTCATTCATTTTCCACCACTTATCTGAGACTGGGTCACAGGGGCGACAGTCTTTAGCAGTGAGGCCCTTACATCCTTTTTCCTATCCACACTTGCCAGCTTCTATTGTGGGACCCCAAAGCATTCCCAGGCCTTCTGGGAGCCCTGGATCTTCTCCAAAGTCTCCTCCCAGCTGGTTGTGCCCATAAAACCTCCACAGGGAGGCTCATCTCAGTTTGAAGGGTCAGTGGTTCTACTCTGAGCCTCCCAGATGTCTGTGCTTATCACCCTATCTCTAAGGAAGTGCCCAGCCCCTTGCAGAGTAAGCTCTTTTCAGCTGCTTGTACCTGAGATCTCATTCTTCAGTCAAATCTCATGACCATAAGTGAGAGTAGTGATGTACATTGACTGGTAAATTGAGAGCTTTGCCTTTTGGTTCAGCTTCTTCTTTGCCACTATGGATCGGTATAGCTACCACATAACTAAGCTCGCCACCCAGTTTCGTCTGTTGATCTCAACATCCCCTTTCCCCTCACTCATGATCAAGATCCCAAAGTACCTGAGACTGTAATTCACCTCTCACTCAGTAAGGACAGCTCAACTTTTTCCTACTGAGAACCATGGCCTCAGGTTTGGAGGTGCTGATCCTCACCCCTGCCACTTCACACTTGTTCACTAACCATCTCAATGCATGGTGGAGTACACAGCCTGTAGAAGCCAACAGGACCATATTGTCGCAAAAAAGTAGTGATACAAATCTAAGACTACCAAACTAGACACCCTCCCATCCGCAGATGCGCCTTGATATCCTGTCCATGAAAATCACAAACATAATAGGAGACAAAGCACAGTCCTGGTGGAGACCCTGTACTCTCAGGATTCAGCACTGCTGCTTTAAAGCTCCTAAATTTAATTATTCTGTCTAGTCACCAACTCCCAGTGACCCTGAATTAGGTATGTGTTTTAAAAAATGGATGAATAGATACGCAGGCTGTTCTGGAATATTTTATAACCTTCTAACAAATTGAAAAATAAGTAAACGTCACAATCCTAAAATAATATTTTGGAAAGCCTGAAGGCCCTTTTGTTTTTGCAGGATGCTTCATTTCTAACGTTCAAAACATGATCATAATCAAGAGTTGTAGGATCAAGGCTCAGTTGTTAAGACTTGCAGATCAAATTATGGTTAGGGTTAAAAGAAAAGGCCTGAGTGCTTACCTTCCTTACTCTGCAGTGACTAGACCAATTCTCTCAATGAAGGTCTCCACTCACCTGCTGCCATCTGCTTTCTCATGAATGAGCCAGACATCAGCAAAATGATTCAAGGATTGCTGGCTGTTTGAAATCCCAAAGGAAACTGCCTGGCAGCATGCTTTAGCAATTACGTAGAAAGAACAAGGCAGCAAGATGCCATCCCACCTCACCTCTGTGTGAGAACAAAAAGTATCTTAAATAGCCACTGTTGTAGATATTAAAAAATATAATTGTTTGTAAATGAAGCATAGTACAGAGAAACAGTGATTTCTGTGAAAGGCAACACTATATAACAAAAAGTGACAGAGCATGAGGACAACATGTCCAGTTATTCTCATACAGATCTTGTATAATGCTTGGGAGCTGCTGGCAGTTTGCCATGATAAATATTAATATGCCCAAGAGCAATGTTTCACATTAATGGCTTCATTCTTTATTACATACAGCAACTTTTATTTTACTATCACAAAACACTTTACTCATCACTTCTTATTACATCAGAAAACAAAATGCAATGCCTGAAAATACCATTACATGCAAAGCGAGATTTTGTTAGAAGGAGCAGACATGGGAGGTTAAGTGAAGAGGAGGTGGTTAATTGTACTAATTCCGTAAGCCAAACCAACTTGAGGTTTGATTTCAGAATTCTCCTTATATATGACTCTGCAGAGATGGTTACATTTGTCTTTGAAGAAGTTTAAGTTTTGTCTGTTCAAAGCTGAGAAGGGGGGACATTTAAACCCCTGGCTATAGTATGTGTATTTGTTTTACTGTGTCACCTTACTTATTACCCCTCATCTATATGTATTTGTATGCATGTGCCATATTTAGTAAAGTAGTACTTATCTGTTGTCACCTGCAATCTATTCCGTTATAGCACATAAATTCTATGGGAATACAGTAGTTATTTCATGAAGGTCCTTTCAGCCTGCAATCCCATGAAACATAATGTCTTGAAGTAGGTGAGTCATAATGTGAGATTTTCAATGGCTGCTGGGGTAGATGACTTGTTTCGTCCCAAATTTAATGAGATTCCTTCTGCTGCTTCTGCTGTCAGCTCACAGCACGACTTGCAGGCCGATGTGGCAATTAATTTCCAGAGTGCTGCTGCTGATCATTTTGCTCTTGAGATAGCTACTGAAAAAATAAAAGGCAAGTGAGTTGAGCCAGAAGGCAGGTTCTTTGTGCAGTTGAAAGAGGTCGTGCATGCAAATTTGCTGCCCCTACTAAAAAAGCTGAGTAAATGAGAATGGAGTGGGGGTTGTGGATGTTTGACTAGAGCAGCTCAATTTAGTTTTACTGTTTTTTTGCAATGCACAGCCAGCCAAAAGGCAATGTGAGATTTAAGGGTATGGAGCAGCATGAAAGAGTCCTGTTGGGCATCCTGACAGGAGCAAGGCATTCAAAGCACAACCACCCTTGAGGAGATGTTACAGTACAGTTCAGCAGAAAAACTCTTTAGGATGAAAGCCTCAAGCTATTTTTATCAAAACTGATTTAAAAATAGACAGGTTTTTTTAGGAAGCTGATCTCATTCCAGCCGCGCCCTGTAGGATAAACAGTTTATTCACATTAAGCTGCAGGCAGACATGAGGGTCTGTTGGCCTTTGTTCAGAGGTTTCCAATCATTAAAGCAATCTAACAGAACAGCAGGGTCATCTTAAAGTGTGCAGAAAGTGAATTGTATCCTGTCTACTAGATTATTAGTAGTAGAAACAGTATTGTCACAATCATGATAATCTCCATTTCTTTCACAAACAGCAGAGAAAAAACTGGACAATACAGTCAGAACCACTATGTGTGAATCCACTCTGACCATTTTTCAAATGACCACTAAGAGATCTTCATTAATAGTGCAACAATTTAATAGTGCATATTTTGAGGTTTTGCTGTAAGGCCTCACCATTTCTTTCAGATCAGTTTTTTTCTAGCAGAGTTCCCTGAAGTAACCCAAGTTAGTATCACTTAAAACTCTTTGCTCTCTTTGTTTAAATCGATCACATGCCAGTCAAAAGACCTAGTGGCCAGTCAAAAAGTTGGCTGCCCTTTACAAGCTGCACATGTGATCAGAAGGCACAAAGAAAGAAAATATGTCAAACAAATGAATCAAATTGTTAATATAGTTAGGCTGACTAGTATCTGCGGCTGTAGTGTTGGTAGAGAGAAGAAACAAAAGGATGACCACAAGGCATGAAAAGCTGTAACAGGCCCTCTTGTGAGCAGGACATCAAACTCAGTGCAGACTGCCACATGGCTGCTGCATATTGCATGATGACCATTGCTAGGGCTTTCAGGCACTTTCAGTCAGTTGCATTTTCAGGCCACTTTTGTCAGAAATTATGTATAGTCTGCCTGCAACTCTGCTGGATAAGCCACAGTACAATCTGTGTGGCTGTCGAATACTTTAGCTTTTCTCTTTTAAATGAATTTGTTCACGTGTGAGATCATGTGCAAGTGAGTGACTCTGTAGGGAGCATCCAAGTGACGGGAAATAACAGCCCGCCTATGTTAGGGAGGAATGACGGATTCAGATAATCTATCACTAAGGTTTACCAGAAACTAGAATGACCAAACAGTTCAAAGAAAAACAACACAAGGAAGAAAATGTTCATTTCGTCACTTCATCCTGTGCTGCCACTGTGTTAATCAAAGCTCTCCTCTGATGGTACATTCACTCGCAGCATCATTATTTTGCTTTAACTTATTCACTGTGTGAGGCTTAATATCCCACTAAAACAGGAACTCAGATGATTGATACTGCAGTGATCAAAGTATACCAGATTCCTCCTAGATGACAATTGCTTCAAAATGCTGTAATTCCTGCCACATTTCGTTTAATATAGCACCTTTCAAGACACTTTGAAGCATGTGTCAGTCACATGGTTTGGGTCTCAAAATGCATTATTGATGGCATTTGAAGCCAATACTGCCTGGCTGACAGCCATGCCGTGAGGGTACAGCTAGACAAAAGCAAAGTAAATGACTCACTAATTGCCTCACTCTTTCACACTGACAGTTTTATTAGCCATAAGTTTCTATCTTCTGCAGCGCCAACAGGATGCTTACAGCTATAAATTGCTCACTATTAAAGTTACTCTGTAAATTACAGTTTGTTTAATTGTTTGATTAATTTGAAATTACATGTAATCAGATTTATCAGTTAGCATTCTTAAAAACCAGGAGCATCAACTAGTCAAAACCTAGTCATGTGCTTAATGAAGGAGTCACCTGTGGAAGTTGCTATATAAAATTAATATTAATCAATTGGCTGACTGGCTCGGTTTTCCTGTTTTTGGACTATCAGTCATATTAACTGAACTAGTTAACTTCCAGCATAGTTAAGATGGCAGCATCTGTCAATATACTTTGAAAAAAGCGTTCTATTTTTAATAAATTCGTTCTTTCTGATAATCATTTGGGGCGGCACGGTGGCGCAGTGGTAGCGCTGCTGCCTTGCAGTAAGGAGACCTGGGTTTGCTACCCAGGTCCACCCTGTGTGGAGTTTGTATGTTCTCCCCATGTCTGTGTGGGTTTCCTCTCACAGTCCAAAGACATGCAGGTTAGGTGCATTGGCGAATTTAGATTGTCCCTAGCGTGTGCTTGGTGTGTGTGTGTGTGTGTGTGTGTGTGCCCTGCAGTGGGCTGGCGCCCTGCCCAGGGTTTGTTCCTGCCTTGCGCCCTGTGTTGGCTGGGATTAGCTCCAGCAGACCCCTGTGACCTTGTAGTTAGGATATAGTGGGTTGGATAATGGATGGATGATAATCATTTTATATCGGTTTGAATGTTAAATTACGTATACTGTCAAAAGTGTCCTTTCAAAAAAGGTTTAACTGTTAAAGATCTTCCTAGAAAATGTATTATATACAAAAAAGTTTGCTGACTATCTGAATTTTCCCTTATTTTGGAATGTCACATCAGCTTGCCTAGTATTCTGCTTGAAGGATCAAAATTTTATTTTTTGAATTCAGGCTCAAATATGAACATTTTGAAAGAACTCCCAATGAAATATGCTATACAGCAGTAAATATTAATTTACTTATGAAAACACTATACAATATAAGCATAAATACAAATAAACAATGATAATATTTTGTTTCTCAAAAAGTGTAACGATTTACTGATGCCTTTTTAGTTGTCTAGAATATCTCAGGTTTAGTTCCCAGCCATACCACATGCACTTCAGAACAGATCATCCACGTGAAGCTAAGCATGTTCAATCCTGGCAAGTACTTGGATGGGAGACCATCTTGGGAAAGCTTGGGTTGCTGCTGGAAGAGGGGTTGGTGAGGCGAGCAGGGGGCACTTACCCTGTGGTCTGAATGTGGATCCCAATGCTCCAGTGCAGTGATGGGGACACTACTGTAAAAATGGCGCCGTTCTTCAGGAGAGACAGAAAACCGAGGCTTTGACTCTCTGTAGTCATTAAAGATCCATGGACATCCTAAAGAGCAGGGTGTATCCTGATGTCCAGGCTAAATTTCCCACCACAGCCTAGTCATTCTGGCCCCCTAATAATCCCCTGTCTCTAATTGGCTGTCTCTCTCAACTTCACCACTTAACAGGTAATGTGCAATGAGCGTAATGGTGCAAAAGTAGCTGCCATCGTATTACACAAGTGGATGCAACACATTGGCGGTGGTTGAAGTAGCTCCCCACTCACTGAAGCACACTGAGTAGTGAGAAAAGCTCTATGTAAAAGAATTAGTATTTTTATTATTATTATTATTATTATTATTATTATTATTATTATTAAGACACCACATTCCTTCAATGCATGATTTAAATTTCCACAACAACACACCTATCTTATATTAATGAGATAGTAATTAATTTTACCAGATGTGTTAGTGGTGCAACTTAAAGAACAAAGGAAGGTAATAGTAGTAATCACAAATACTTGTGTCCTGGTTTGGAAACTCTTCAGTTTTTGAACTGTGACTGTTTATTTTAAGTTTAAATTATTTTTGCTCAAACAAACCAGGATGAAATTAATTTACTTCACTTTAATTACAAGCATTGCAAGCATCCTTTTGTACTAGTACCAGTAATTTCTGCATTTGTTCCAGTCAGTTTTTTTCCAATTAGTTTTTTTGGATTTCTTTGATTTGATACACTTTATTAATCCCCAAAGGGAAAATTTGTCTTTTTACATGACCTTTGGGGGTCAGAACGTAGGGTCAGCCATTATGCAGCACCCCTGAAGCATTTTCAGTTTAAAGGCCTTCCTCAAGAGCCCAACGTTATGACCTGGGAAAAGTAATAAGTACAAATGCCACAGAACCTGTTTTAATTAATTTATAACCTGGGAAAGGATGGACAACGTAGGAGTAGGGTAGGAATTACAGAAATAGTTTACAGCTTGAGATAGGAAGGAATGTGGAGGTATATAAAGATCAAACACTTTGATCAAAGTCATTCATCATCAGGACAAGACAGCCAATGAAATATGTGCAATGTCCCAAAATCCCACATGTTCATTTTAATGTAACTATGGTTCATCTGATGGACCAAGAGGAAGAAGAAAAACAACAACAGCTTGGTTAGTAAGTTGCATATAAACAAAAGAGTTGCGCTTTTATGTGTGTCACAATGACACTAGTGCTGGTGATAATGAATGCCCGTATAGTGAATCCTATGCATAATACAGTCATATGAAAAAGTTTGGGAACCCCTCTCTGCATAATAATTTACTCTATTTTCAACAAAAATGATAACAGTGGTATGTTTTTCATTTCCTAGGAATATCTGAGTACTGGGGTGTTTTCCGAACAAAGATTTTTAGTATTTACTTGTATGAAATTAAATCAAATGTGAAAGCTAGCTGTGCAATAATTTGGGTACCCTTGTAATTTTGCCGATTTGAATGCATGTAACTGCTCAATGCTGATTATTTGCAACACCAAATTGGTTGGATTAGCTCGTTAAGTATTGAACTTCATGGCCAAGTGTGTCTAATCATGAGAAAAGGTATTTAAGGTGGTCAATTGCAAGTTGTGCTTCCCTTTGACTCTCCTCTGAAGAGTGACAGCATGGGATCCTCAAAGCAACTCTCAAAAGATCTGAAAACAAAGATTGTTCAGTATCATGGTTTAGGGGAAGGCTACAAAAAGCTATTTCAGAGGTTTAAACTGTCAGTTTCAACTGTAAGGAATGTAATCAGGAAATGGAAGGCCATAGGCACAGTTACCGTTATACCCAGGTCTGGCAGGCCAAGAAAAATACAGGAGCAGCATATGCGCAGGATTGTGAGAATGGTTACAGACAACCCACAGATCACCTCCAAAGACCTGCAAGAACATCTTGCTGCAGATGGTGTATCTGTACATCGTTCTACAATTCGGTGCAATTTGCACAAAGAACATCTGTATGGCAGGGTGATGAGAAAGAAGCCCTTTCTGCATTCATGCCACAAATGGAGTCGCTTGTTGTATGCAAATGCTGATTTAGACAAGCCAGATACATTTTGGAACAAAGTGCTTTGGACTGATGAGACAAAAATTGAGTTATTTGGTCATAACAAAAAGTGCTTTGCATGGTGGAAGAAGAACACCGCATTCCAAGAAAAACACCTACTACCTACTGTCAAATTTGGTGGAGGTTCCATCGTGCTGTAGGGCTGTGTGGTTAGTTCAGGGACTTGTTAAAGTCGAGGGTCGGATGAATTCAACCCAATATTAACAAATTTTTCAGGATAATGTTCAAGCATGAGTCACAAAGTTCGAAATCTACAGTTCGAAATCTACAAAGGCATTCATGCAGAGGGAGAAGTACAATGTTCTGGAATGGCCGTCACAGTCCCCTGACTTGAATATCATCGAAAATCTATGGGTTGAATTGAAGCAGGCTGTCCATGCTCGGCAGCCATCCAATTTAACTGAACTGGAGAGATTTTGTATGGAAGAATGGTCAAAAATACCTCCATCCAGAATCCAGACACTCATCAAAGGCCAAAGGAGGTGTCTAGAGGCTGTTATATTTGCAGAAGGAGCTCAACTAAGTATTGATGTAAATATCTCTGTTGGGGTGCCCACATTTCTGCACCTAATTTTCTTATGATGCATATTGCATATTTTCTGTAATGTCACTGCTGAAATAGTACAGTTTCCATAAGGCATGTCATATATTAAAAGTAAGTTGCTACTTTGAAAGCTTAGCCAATGATAAACAAAAATCCAAAGAATTAAGAGGGGTTCCCAACCTTTTTCTATATGACTGTATTGCGGGGTGACTGGCAATTGGCACCACTCAAGACTTTTCTGGCATGCATGTGTAGATGTGTCCTACATGGATTACTCGTGTTACAGAGTGAATCTTATGAATCTTACCACCCGATACTTGAATAGGATCACTATGTGTATGTGTGTCTATCTGTGTATATGTTAAGTGCGAGAGTAGATGAACCCAATGAACATTCCTGGTAAGTCTCACAAACTGCATAAGACAACTGGGGTGAGGGCTTGACATACAAGTGGAAACGTTAACACACTTTGACAGACACAAAATCATAGTTTTAATTTTCCAAGCAACAGCATACCAAGCCAGATTTTTAAGATGTGGTTGTTGTGAGTTTCTGCACAATATTCTAAGATAAGGCCAAGCCTTCCAAAAATCTAGGCCCAGGCTTGCTGAGACGTAGTGTTCAAAATTACTTCTCTCTTAAAAGGTAAGCAGGCTTCAGCCTACATTGGCACAACAAAGACAGCCCACCAACAAAACAATGTTTAATTATCTCCCAGACCAAATATCAACAAAGAGAGAAAATGAGAAAAAAAAGTAAAACTTCTGGCTCATTGGTTTGTCTAAAATTGAGTCTGCTATTCAGAGATAGGTTACCACTAAACAAAGCAAAGAATCACAAACTAGAAAAATCCTCAAATGTACTTACAATAGAGCTCTAACAACTCACAATACAAATCTCAAGGACCTAATCCTCCCTCTGGAATATATAGGCAAAAACTAGTCCTCCAGTTCAACGTCTTAGTGGCCCCAACATCTGAAACTCTATCTTAAGGGGACAGGGTCATATAACTAAATAATACAATAAAAAACATAATACATGCATAAAAAACAACAAAAAAACAAAACAATAGTCAGCACATAAAGGTTAAAAATCCAATTAATAACATAATAGGTAAAATAATATTTAGAAAATATGAAATCAAATAAGAATTCATTTGAGCCAGGGACAAAGCCTGGGCTAAACCATAATAGTGGTGTTCAATACATCATTAAGAAATTTGAAGAAACTGGGAAACCTGAAGACAGTGCACAAAAGCTCTCTACATGTAAGCAACAGTACCTGAAGGTCAATTCCTTTAGGGACAGAAGGAAGTTCAGTGAAGTGTTTGCTCAGCATCTGGCAGCGTCATCTGGCACTAAAGAACCATTCTTGTAGAAAGAAAGCAAACAGAAGAGATTGCACTAAAAACCATAAGGTATAGAGCGACAACCAGTAGAAGAAAAACATATAAAGTGATGAGTCCAAATTTAAATTTTTTAGTTTATAAAAGTTAAGAAGTACATTGATGCCCAATAACAGCTCTCTGTGAAGGACAGTGGTGGCTCTATCATCGTCTGGGGTGCATTTCTGCCTGTGGTGTATGGTATCTGGTCAAAATCAATGAAATGATAATGACTGAAAAATATTTTTATTAATCATGCAGTACTTTTGGGAAAATGACTTATTGGTAAAAACAATCATTTAGCACGATAATATCACCAAACACACCAAAGACAAAACAGAGATGTACTTGGAGCAGATGGAGAACTAACAGTGGATTGGCCACTTCAGAGTCCTGTGCCCATGTTTATCGAGCATCTCAGAATTACTCCTAGCAATTGCAGTAAAAGTCTGATTAGGAAAAGAATTTGTTCTACCCCAGATAGGACAAGTGAAGTAGTTCATATCTGGGAGTGAACAAATAAGTGATGTCACAATTTTACAGCACTGAGCTGCAAAATTCCACTCATTAATGTATTTTGTTGTATTCTGATACAAACACTAAAGCTTCACCACAAAGATAATAACAGAAATATTGAAAGTAGTAGGAGGAGAAAAAGAAGAAAGAAAACATAATAAAGAAGGATATTGTGATAAGATGAGCTGCATGTAATTGTTGCCATTTTCAACAACAACGAGCAGTGAGATAGAAAGACACACACACATACATTGATATGGGTATGTTTATTTAACAATAAATGATCCATAGCCCTACTTTCAGAAGAATCACCTTCCTGCTGTTATGGTCTTTGGAAATACCTTGTAAAGTAATAGTTACCAAAGCTAGCCACAGCTATTTCGGCACTGCTTCTGAAGTTGTGTTCCCTCTTCAAGTTATTGACTGTCCTCCAAACTCATGTGATATGTCTGTCTGTCTCTGTGATCCCACCTTATCTTCTGTGAAGTTCTTCTTATCCAATGCTCTGGGAGCCTTCACTTGCCATCTTGAACCTTCCTGGCCTTGTAAAGTGTTACACAAGTATTTCAGTGGCTCATGAAATGCAGAGCTCAATGAGACCCTGTGACATTTTCACTATCAATCACCCATCCATCCCCGCCTACCTTCAGGGTAATATGCTATCTACCACAGTACAGTTTGCACCCATGAGCACCTATGTGTCGACACTGTGAAACTGCTTGCAGTGTACAATTCATACTTGGGGCAATGATCTTTATGTTTGTGCTGTCAATCACACCGACAACACCAGGAAAACAGTGATTTGCATTAATGCAGTCTGCTTAAATATTACCCGATGTGGAGTGATAGGATATGTATAAATATTAACTCACACATTCTAAGAACGTTCAAAGCTTGTTGCAAAAATCATTTTACATCTTGCATGAAGAGTTGCCTCAGAAGCTTGCATATTGTAATCTTTTTAGTTAGCCAATACAAGGTGTCATTTTGCTTGACTTCTCATTTCAAAAATCAAGAAATGTCTAGTTGTGACATTCCTAAATCATCTATTGCAAAGCTTTATTATCCCTTTGTCCAAAAAAAGTAACCTTACCAGCACTATCATTTCTGCTGACAGCGCATGACTTCTCCATGTAAACAGGCCAATCACATGACGCGCAAGATTTGTTACGTATATTATTGCATCTCTGTCAAATTGATATGTTTTTACAAGTTCACTGTTGTTCAGCATTTCCAAAAAATTCTGTCCTTCCTGGAATGCACAAGCTGATCTCTGCCTGAATGCCATCATCTGGCAGCTACTAGCAAGTTAGAACAGCTCTCCTAAATCCTGGTTAATTTAATTTTCCTAAATTACAGAAATTAATAAAATGTTATTACTCCTACTCCTAAGAGTATAACCAAAATTGCATCACTCTGAGATTTTTGAACCAATTAAGCATCTCTCTTGGGAGAGAGTTGATGAATACGTGCACTGACCACAGCTGAAGCTGAGTGGGGTCATATGGACAAGGAAAAGAACAAAAAACAGCCAAAGTCAAAAGAAGACTTATAGAAACTTGGAAAAATGTACAACAAGGCTACTCAAAAAAATATACAGCAGTGGGCCAAAGTGAATTGTTTGGATTTCACAATCAAATTGAGGCCACAAACAATATATTCTTGTTACTTATTTTTGTATCAGGGTTTATTTCTGTTTATTCAAATGTTATATAGTGTTTTCTTTTGTGTATATGTATATAAATACAGTATAATATATAGAGAGATGGGGCTACACGTGGCAGGCAGATGTGGATGATTAAATATGGACTCAGGAGAGCCCTAACAAAAGGGCTAGACACTAGCAGGCAGAATGGAGGGTGGAATGTTTCTGGGAGCGATATGTCCTGTATTCACAGAAATTATCATTCCACAGGTTTGTCTGGCTCTTTAATAGTGAACAGCGGTTTAGGATTCAGACTTCAGAAACACCTACGGCCAATAAAGGGTGCCCAAAAAGTTAGCTCCAGGATTTCCAAAGGGCACTTCTGGAGGTCTTCCATAGCTGAAGGTCAAAAGCCCCTTTGGTGAACTGAGAATCGGTTACTGAGGGTACTAGTTATCTATAATAATATGTCATTTTGCTGGAGATTGGTGATGTGATATGATGTTGCAAGCTGGTTGGACATGCAAGTTAGAGTTTCACTGTACTTTGTATACATGTAAGTACAACTACTAATGCTACTGGGACTAATCTAGCCAAAGACATAATGAATAAAAATTTATGGAAGGTTAATAGAGTGAGTGTTTTGGTTTGATACAGATATGAGCAGTAGAGTGGTCATCTCACTTGATGGACGAGGCACTAGAACTGTTTGGGAAGGACCAGAGGGGTATTAGTTTTTGTGTTTATTTATTTATTTACTTATTCAGTGCCAGTGTCTGCCTGTTCCTTATGGTTTTTTTGTACTTGTAATTTTAACAGCTTTGGCCAACTTGCCTTTCATTGGGGGTTCAAGAACACCCCATGTTGTTCACTGTATAAAAAACAGTTTGTTTATATTTTTCTGCTTTCTTGCAATTGTGATCAACTGAACAGGCAATCAACTTAAAAGTGGACTATCCTTTGCAAAACTGATCACTCTATAAACTGTTGCATAAAATGAAGATTGATGTGCTAGCAACCTGGAGCATAAGGCTCATACAGGGCTTATAACCTAAAACAGTGTTTTTCTTTAACCATGAAACAGGATAAGAAATTTGCAAAAAAAAAAGTGAGGTCATTTTGCTCAGATCCTCTAGGAACCCCATTATGCAAATATTATGCATACATTCATGATCAAAAAAACTTACCTGATGTTTCTAGCGTCTTGGAATATACAAATATGCACCCTATTGTAACCTGTTTTTTCCATGGCATTGAAGTAGACTTGGCAGAAAAACAGTTTCCTTTGCACATACCTTAGCTGAGGACACGGAGGGCAAATCTGCCCTGTCAGCAGGGCCTTCAGGTTCAGTCAGGTGGGTGAGGCACCTACTCAGAAGTCAGTTAATGTGTGATGGGTGCCCCCACAGCTAAGACTCTGTGTCTCAGATGCCAATCTGTTTTTTTTCATTTTGTGCTTCCTGGAATTTGTTTCTAACTTATTAAAAGAAATAGACATAGGAATTGTGCATATACAATAGAAATGGGAGTCTTTATCCATCAGCCCCTTTATGATGGTGATGTTTACCTGCTGTTGGGAGAAGTCATGTACAGCACAGGAGGGTTTCCGTAAGTGATTGAGTTTTTCTTCTGATTGCAATTCCATGTAATGATTGCAAGAAATGAAAAGAAAGAAACTTTTATTTACCTAAAGAAAACTGTTTATCAAAGCCGAACGCTTGTATGAATTTAGAGGCATTTAGGACCCAATCTATCATTGAAGGCAATGAAAATTCTACACCCACATGCATCAGTGTAACAAATGAGTATTTTGACACAGAGTATGAATGTAAAGTAACAAACAGGTAGTAGGCCACAAACCAAAGATTTTAATGCCATGTCTGTTTCCTCATCAGTGAGCAGTAGTATCTTGTAAATGGAGACCTGAGCCTTCTAAAGGTATCAGAAATGACCCAGGAGCTGATACAAAAACCTGACCCAATGCAGGGAAAGACAAGAAGGAAGGAGAAAAAAACAAAAACAAAAGAGGAGATATTAAGAAAACTACAAGGATCAACTCGCTTCACTGGATTATCTCACTGTGAGTTCTGTGTGGTTGGTAAAGTGTTTCTCAGCACTTTTTCTGACCTGGTGTGTCCCTCACTCTGTGATATCCAATACATATCATATTTCTTCTCAATCTTTCACAAGTATTAACTCTAATTTCTTCTGTTTGCACGTCTTATGGTTATTTTAGTTGTTCTCACTTTTGGTAGAAAATGTCAAGATTGTAACAGGTCATGCCCCTCAAATTCACAACAATGTCATTACCAGTTAGAAATAGTCTGTTGACCTAAAGCAGCCTCATAGGCTTCAATCGATGTCTACAATGTGGTGGTGACTCCTTGACACCACATACAACAGGCTACTGCTCTATTCAATTATGTAAAAAATATAATCAGCACTGATGCTTGTAAATGAACAATATTAGTTTGATCCAAAATTTTTTTAAAGTGTCAATATTTAAAGAATAAAGTTTGTGGTTTTCACTTTTTTATTTTGACTTTGGAGTAGTGGAGCCTAGGATGTTTTATTCTTTTCAGCACAGCCTTTTATTATACTGTAGTTAAACAGTCTTTATTTTGACGAGCTGGAAAGCTTTACTAAAGCTTCTTAAAAGAATTCTAAATGAATGCCAGCATTTGCCAATTCACTCACTAGATATGACAAACTGAATGGTCTGTCCAAGTGCCTGTCCAAAATGGAGTGCTGTCTTTAATTATGTGGTCTGAAAAGACTTACCACAATGTGAACATTCCAATGAAACGCACAGGCACAGTCATTTATTTCTTCATTATAAAGTTTTGCTGAGGAGAAGAATCTGAATAATCATAGCTACTTTATTTTACTTAATTTTAAAGATCCTTGACTTATTGAAGTATGTATCCCTTTTATGGTTAGGTTCTCTAGTTCTGCTTGTGGTACGATAATGTGTGTCAATTCACAACTTGATGTGGAAAGAGACTTGGGAGGTATACTTGTAGTCCTTAACTACTTCTGCAAGGTTCTTGGCAAAGGAACAAAAAACAAAAAACTCCATACCACACTCAGTTTAGATCTAAAGATGATGATTTTTCTTAAACAATAGTTTTCTTTCTATGAAATAGAAGAAGCACTGCTATGGTTAGCACTGGTTACCCTACTAGTTCATATATTCTTTCCCCCACATCCCAAAGATTTGTATGTTAGGTTATCTATCAAGTCTCAATTGGCCAGTGTGTGAATTTATGTACAAGTATGCAGGGTGATGGTTGGTTGCCAACTTAACACTCATTGTCACTGGCATATGCATCAGCCTTGGCAACCTTAAACTGCATAAGCAAAATAGATAGATTGATGGACGGATACGTGAATGAAAAGTAGAAGATTTTGTAGAGACATAAGGGAACCCTAAAAGATCAAACAAATGTTAAGGTCTGCAAATGCTTTCCTTCCAGGAGGGTGCACCAATACTTCAGATGTCCTATGCCTGATTCTTGTTTCTCACCCCTCGAGTAGAAGAGGGTCATCGTTTGGTCAGTAGTTGGTAGTTGGACAGTCGTTGTCCCAGATCCTGTGAGTCTCATTTCGGATAATGCTGCAATTGATATTTTGCATTTCGATAGTTCTTACGCGATGATTTCCTTTTGGCAATGTGATGTCCAGTTCATACGTTCCATGTGGCTACTCGAATCTTCATTTTCGAGCTAATGACTTTCTTATTTCTTCCATTTCTCACCAGCACCCTGGGTCTCCAGTGCTGGCGCATCAGCTGCCCTGGATGTGTAAGCATAAGGCCTTGTATTTGATCCAATTTCAGTTTACATACAGTTTCTTGCCTGGTTTCCACAGTTTCCCGGTTCTGGTCATTTCAGCAGCATGACCATCCTCTTCCTTTCGCGGCCGGGTTGGAGCCATCCTTGATGGAGTTAATCAAAAGAGTGGTCGCTTTTCAACCAATATTCAGCCAGCTGGCAGCACACACTGTCAATCGCACCATCAAGACCCGCATTCTCTCAATTTACACACCAACTGAGGCCAGCATTGACCCAGCCAAGCATGAATTCTTTACACAGCTTCAAAATGTGCTGAACTCGATTCCTACAACTGAGCTGACGATCCTGGCTGGTGATTTCAATGATAGGTCTGGATGGGAGGCAGCGATGGGTAAATTTGGACATGGAGAAATCAATGATACCGTATGTGCCTGTTGTTCTTTGCCACATCAAACAATTTGGTCGTAAGAAATAGCATCTTCCAGCACCCACACAAACACCAGCTCACATGGCACATCCCATCTGGGAAAGATTCAGCAGTATTGATCAGTTCATGATTCTGATCATCACTGCAGGATGTACTTGCCATGAGGGGACCAGACTGTGGATCCTACCATTACCTTGTCCAGGCCACAGTGTGGCTACACCTTCAACAATCCAAGCACAAACAATCACCTCAAGCCAAGACTGACTGGTCATACCTGTTGGACCCCGACTGCAAGGGAGAATTTCAGTTGGTTCTCTCCAACTGATTTGCAGCATTGGATCCACTGGATGATGTGAATGCAGAAGAAAAGCAATTATCTGAAACCATTCTGGAATGTGCCAAACCATTGTGTCCCATTACCCTCCATTGAATGCAATGCTGGATCTCAGACCAGTGCCTAGACCTGGCAGCAAAACAAAGCTGATTCTATTGGCAGCTGAACCGCAAGGTTCATCAGAAGAGAAAAGTAGAATGGGAGACGTACTGGAACAAAGTGGCAGCCAACCTGGAGGATGCAGGATCCAATCATGAGTACCACACCCTTTACCGTAATCTCAGAAGAAAACTTGGATCAAGCATGTACTGCAAGACTTGAAGAGCTAACACCTTGACCTCCTTGACAGTTTCAATGGACCGTAAGCATGGAAAGGCATCCTGAGCAACATCCAAAAAACTATGGCACGTTCAGCAGCGTATTGGTTACTTGCTCAACCGCCACTTCCAGTTGCCAGCTAAGGATTACAGACTTCAGATGTACCTCAGCAATTTGCTGCAATACATGGCACTACAAAACCAAAAGCAACCTCAAAAGCTGAACTAGTGTCTTAAAGATAATAACTAATATCACTAATCACCTTTAGCAACCAGATACAGTAAACTAAATTGGTTTATCTCACTGATATCTTCTCTGATATAATCCTGGCACATCCAGACCATGTAAGTTTTCAGTGGCCACACAGCTTGGCTATCAAGGGTTTAGTTACTTGAAATGAGAAGTGTTATAGTACCAAGGAGGCAGCCATTCCCGACACCCCCTTCCCTCACCCCTCTGTGGCAAAGACTCTGATTCTCTAAAGATGGGCGGTGATATTCAAGTAGGGTAACCTAACTTTAATTCATCCCATTTCTCACTCCACACTAACTTGTGCCTATCTTTCTAGGCAGGCAGAATCACCACTGAGTGACTGTCACATTGAATAACCTGGCAGACATGCATGCCCACAGGAGGTGTGCTTTAGAGACGGCATGCTTTTGGAAAAGTAGCCCTCCGACTGAGCAAAGTGCGGATTACGGCATTATGAGTTGGCAACTTAATGAAAGAAAAAATTGGAGCCAAAGAACATCTTGACCAGCAACAAGAAAAGATAAGTGTCATTACACTTCCTGCACATGTGGCTCTGTGGTAACAAGCATATAAGGCAGAGAGAGACAGCAAGCAAGCACAAATAAATTCAAAGTAGCAGGTAATATCCTCACCCTTTTCTCTTCAACTAAATGGAAATGTATAATGGTTCCAAGAATACGACTGTACAAAAAGCTAACAAAGAGAGACAGAGTTAAATTCTAGGAAAGTTCCTAATGTGATTAATTTCCCATTAATATGAGTGAAAGACAGTAATAAATGCAGAAAAAGAAACTATGGAAGAGGGACAATAAAGATGAACTAGGAAGTGTTAGCTTCTGAGTTCAGATCCCACTATTGCCTTCCTATATCTCCTAGCAAGACATTGAGACAATTTCTGGCAGGTTATTGTAACTGAGTGACAGACCATCACCAACTCTTTTTAATACAGAATTGAAAAGAAAATAACGGGTGTACTGCAGCACAAATAAAAAGTCAGCTACAATAGACCAAGGCAATGGTTACAGTTCAGTAGCCGTTGCAAGTACAGGAGTTCCGTCACACTGAGAAGCAAAGTCCAAATGAGACACCGCCTTCTGGGGGCCGTATTCTTTATAGTGCCAGGGCCGGAAGAGGCATGGCTTATCCTGAACATTGTGAGCAGGGCTAGAAATCCTCACTGGGTGGCTCCTCAGAGCTGCCAGTGAAAGCGGAGAAGCTGTGAGTGTGAGTGTTAACTAACGTCCCTTCTCGTCTCGGTGTAGTATGGCTTACCTCCTTCAAGCCTTGAAGGTGATCCCCAGGTGCGCATGTGTGACACTGTGAAGGATTAATTTGTGGATATATCACAAATGCACGAATTCTTATTTCCATTTCAGTCATAATTCTTTGCATATCATTCCTAGACACTCTTAGATACAGGGAGTCAATTTTGTTCCTGGTTTAGAGAGGAAAAAAAGCTTGATCAGGAGACTAAACAAAATTCACATAAATTTAAGTTCAAAGGTATTAATTATGGACTTCACTGTAACCTTCTTCTGTTTGTATTGATAGATAGATAGATAGATAGATAGATAGATAGATAGATAGATAGATAGATAGATAGATAGATAGATAGATAGATAGATAGATAGATACTTTATTAATCCATCCATCCATCCATTTTCCAACCCGCTGATGGGAAATTCACATTTTTCAGCAGCAGCATACTGATACAATAAATAATATTAAATTAAAGAATGATAATAATGCAGGTGAAAAAAAGACAATGACTTTGTATAATGTTAAATGTTAATGTGTTGAGAAAGGTGCATTCAATCAGAAGTGAAGCTACGTACAGAAAGAGAACAGGGCTGCATATATGTGATATATAATATGCTATTAAGTAGTGTTGTAAAATGAATTCTGAGATTTTTCAGGTATGTTTCAAGTTAATGTTAATATACTGACTTCTAAATAAGAATTTTACTGTACTCTTTACATGTAACAATAATGACCCTGTAAACCTATAACCAAACTGCCCCACAATATGTCTATTGACTGCTACACTGTGAGTGGAGAGAAGTGAGAACTGAGATTTGAAATACTAGTAACCTAGAGCATAACGTCAGGGCTTCTGAAACTTTGCCTGCATCCTGAAAAGGACTTGATGCCTGCCATCTTTCCCAAAAAGTAGCAGGTAACGCAATGCTTTTTGTAAGGCTGCTGTTTATCTTAAATCAGCTTTATATTATTGTCTGGCAAAATTGAGAATCGTACAGTCACTTAATTCATGGAAAATTTGTATACGCATACAGCAGCCATCGAAAATCTCAGATTATTTCTCACCTGCTTGGAGACAGTATTGTCTCATGGGATTATAGGCCACAAGAATCTCCGTATAAGAAATACTGTATTCAAATCACGTGTCTGTGCTTTATTTGAACAGATTCCAGATGACAACAGATAAGTACTTCTGCTTGTTTATCATGGTACCAGAGAGTGGCATTGCAGTGCATTGTATATTGGTTGGAAACACAAGTAGGAATTTCTCTTTTCTCTGTACACATGACAATACTACTGAACTGCTAGAGTGGAAAGGTCACAATATAACTTTGTTATTTATTTCAGATGTCAGCAGCTGCCCATAGCACCAAGATTTAGTAAACAAGGTCACATAATTCCAACTAGAAGATTTCCCACATTCTCCTTGGCACTTATTTAGCTATATACTTTGCATTCTGAAGTATTGAAACTGTGGCTATTAAACCCATGGGATTTACTGCGATGTTTTTCCCTCACTAGTATGGGATTCTACTCTGTCATTTTGTAATGAGCAATTCACTGGCCTGAGAAAGACACTAGTGTACAGTACACTGTAACACATCATAAGCACATTCCTTGTAAATAAATGGCCTTGGTGTGTAAGGGGTCCCATGAGGTCAGTTTGGCATTGTGATGACTCAGCTGATCAACAGCTTCCATCTTTGTTGAAATCTTCTCTAGGGCACAAGTAATTTATTACATCTCAACCATGGAAAGTGAGTGCAAAACATCAGAGACATCGGCCTGCTAAACAGACGCAATTTTCAATGCTGCAAACTCATTAACTATTGAACAAATACATGTAAGCAACACCCTCTCCGTGACCCAGATCACTCACCACACGTGCTATTTTATTTAATGCATTTGGAGCTGTTCACAGCTACGATTAATATTGCTTTCTCTCTAAATTACCCATCTATCTATCTGTGGAGAATGGCAGTGTAGGCCCTAAACTCTTTTATATCTTTATTCATGGACTTGTGCCTGGGGAGGAGTGGTATTGTGAGTTTTTACATACTTAATGTGCATGACTGTACTGTATATGAATACACATGTATGTATGTATGCCTAAGATATTTTCTTTTTTTCTTTCTTTTGTTATTGCTTCTTTAATTTTTTCCTTATGTTCAACTTATCTGAAATGTAAGATAATGGGGTTTGGATGGGCTTTTGAGTTTTGAAGAAAACTTTTTGTGGTTTTGATTTAGTGGTGATGGGGGTTACATACTGTATACAAATTGTTGTTTCATTATATGTGTATTATTTTTGTCATTTCAAATTTTCTTACTATTTTCTTTACTATTATAATGATTAATATCATAACAAAAATGCAGATTGTGCCAGCCATATTTTTTCCATGATACTCAGCAATGAAGCACTTCATATTCTGGTTTACTTGGTTAGGTGTCAGTTCAGTCTCTTAACACTAAGCTACCACAAGATTGCACTGCTACCTCTTGGGCACATCTTAAATAATACACCCTGCGTTATTGGCTAAAGGTCTGCAAATTAACACAAAAAAAAACATGGGAAATCTGTAGAGCAGATAGCATGAGCGTCTGGGGACTATCTTCCTGGCTCTGGTGGGGTGGACGGGATGAGAGGGGTCGCTGATGCTAACATTATCTTCTCCTCCTTCCTCCTCCTCAGTCAAGAAAAGACAACTAACCTCCACCCAACCACCCCAAGAGAACCTCGCCTCTCAACCCAAGGAAAACCCCACCCCTTCCAGCCTCAACCCCATAAAGCCAGCCCATTCCCGAAACTTGGCGTCAGGTACCCAACTGACACTAGTGAAGGACAGAGCTCATGAATGCTTACCCGTATGATTTAAAGCCTTGCGTTGCTTTTCTTTTTGAACTGTTTGTTGGCTCTTTTTTTGTTATTATTAAAAGGGGTTACTAGGGTGGTACCCCAACTTTTCTTCAGCATCTTGAGTTACATTGTCCATTAATTCAAAATATCATTATTTATTCTGAGCATGTTCACCTGCTGGGCTTTATTCAATTTGCTTGAGTACTTTGTATGCCATTTAGTTGAGTCTGGGGTGTAGTACCCTTCTTGTGTATTGCCTTGTCTAATGATTTGGATCCTTTTGCCTGTGTTGTGCTTGCTACTGTTTTTGGACCTTGTCAACTGAGCAATGCATTTTATTTTTTAGCTCTTCATTTTGCCTCCTGTGCTTGTGTCTGCTCATCCAGATTTTCATTTACATCTCGGTTGTCTCTAGAGTGTGCTGAAATATGGCTCTGTTATCTGCTGTCACGGCTGAGCCTCCTTGTTAGGGAGTCTATGCAGCTGAAAAGTCTGAGCGAGTGATTGTCTCAGAAGGTCTAGTAAGGCAGTACATTGCTGACACACATCATAGTTTTAAGACTTCTTGTTCTGTTGGTCTCCAACTGTAACATGACCCCCTGTTATCACAAAAGTGTATAGCAAGCTGGTATACTGTATGTACAGTAACACACATGTTGCTCTGCTGACCACCATTGTAATGTCATTTGATCAGACCTACATTGTTACACCATTTATAGCAGAATCCCTGAAGCATAACACAACTTGATTCGAAAGCCCTGAGGTATAACGCTACCTGCTCTGTTGGTGCTGCATTGTTGCTCAGTCCTACACAAAATATATATTTCTATAAAATATCTCCTGCCATGCCAATCATTCTGACAACACTTGCATTGACCTTTTCTACTTGTACTGTTACTCTGGACACTTTGTGGTAGTCATGACTTCTACAAACATTTGTTTTAGTCAGAAGCGTCAGGTTTCTACACTTGTTTATGCCAATTAAGTGCAACTTGACAGCCACTCAACTATAATGGTGTGCAACGGGACCATGAAAAGCTTGGGCAGTGTGGCTGCCTTCAGCAATTTGCCCATCTACAACATGGCAATGCCCAGGAGCAAAGGTAGGCTGCTGAGACAGAATGAACTAATTTGCATCTGACTGCAAAAACAGTAAAAAAAGCAAAAAAAAAATCAACAAAGCATTTGATTCTGTGTGGCTGGACTTAAAATCTTCACCTCTGAAAACACACTCTCATGGGTTACTGATTGGGCAATGGAAGCTGTGACTAAACATCCATTTATTTCTCACATGCACTGCACTACTGAACAACACTAATTGGTTTTGACAAGAAAAAGGAAGCCCCAGAAACTGCTTAAGCATATGCAGGATACCATGTTACTCTTCACCCTGTCTGAAAGTATTGCTGACAGTTTGTCTACCTACATGTCTTAATATCTGTCTCCTTGGCACTAGCTACTGAGTCAGCACAGAAAGCATAAGTATCATAAAATGTATTAGTTTGTCTTGGTAGAGTTCTAGATTACTCCACTTTCCCCTTTTTTATTCTTTATTGTATAGCCTTTGTCAGAAAGCCTCAAATCCCATAGACTTACCACTGTTTGTAAAGAATTGTACTTCTCCCCACCTTCCTTTGTACATCTGTAATCTCAGACAATTACATAGAGTAAAAGACAAGTAGGAGTTACGTTACACTTTAAATAATGTATTATTAATAATATTCATAAATAATAACAATAAGCAAAGTACAAGTGAGCACTGGCAGCCATACAACCTGAAAAGTGCGGATGTGTAGTTTCAGATGGCGCACAGACTTAGTTAGTTAGTTACTTTAAATGTCTCTAGTTAAGTCATCATTTCTAGTCTGCTTTCTTCAGAACAGGCCACATGCCTGTCTCAATATGGCTGCCAAGTTGTGCTTCTCACTGTGGTCTACTTTTCAGTCCATGGTGTGTGAGATGCTCCTTCATCGTGATGGTGTGAGGGAGAGAGAGTGAGGAATAAAGCAGGCAAATGTATACATTCTCTGTCCAAATCCTACCGCCAATAGGGCGTCGTGATACAGAATAGCTTCTGATTCCAAACCAAAAAACCAACTTTAGACCAATAGAATTCTGGTGCGACACAATGGGTTTCACATCTGCCCCCAATACCATTTGTTAAGAAGAAACTTGCCAGCTAAGTAGTTTGGCCTCCATGCAGGGGTTGATTGAGAGAGAATGTCCAGCAGAGAATCCCTTGCCAAATTGGTTTTACGCTCTCCCCCCAAATCTGCCATAAAATTCCTCAGTTAGTCCTAAAGACTGGGGACTAGGGTAGGGTTCTTTAAAAATGAAAGCTTCTCACCAATGAAGCACTAATATTACATTACTTTGTCTAAGTTACAAATAAAGGCATACAAAATATTTATCAACTTTTACATCAAATTTCACACCACAACACATGTCCAAATGAACATTCAAAATATTAATACAAAATTATCATCTGTGAATATCTGTATGGCAGAATTGGAAAGACCAAAGATTGCAAGTGGCCTACGTGACATGAGTGCTGGAGTTGGTCACAGTCTATTGTACTGATAATAGCCTGACACAAGGGAGTAGGAATGGGGTGTGGGTGCTGAGGGTACTGAAGCTTGTGATAGGAAATATTATATGTAAAAATATGATACTGTATATAAAATTCCCAAACCCATTTAATCCAATTCAGGATTGCAGTGAGCCAGAGCCTAATGCGATGACAGTCCATTATAAGGCCTACTGACATAACAGCCATTCTCACACTAGGCAAATGTGGAGTCAGTAACAAACCTAACACAGCTTTTGGGCGTGTGAGAAGAAAACCAGAGTATCATGAGGAAACCCATCCAGACGTGCAAGAAAATGACAAATCCACTTGGACAAACTGACCAGGTGCAACATTAAAAACCTATGTCCCAGGACTAATGAGGCAGCAGCTCTAACTACAGAGCCACCATGCCATCTAATAATCTTAGAAGAATGATAAAAAAGAATCAAAGGTGGTTTAGAACTTCTGCCAATTGGTATAGATTAAAACAGTAGTTAGGTGGTAGTCACAACCACCTAGTAACATCAGAGCATGAAAGCAGGTTACCCTATTATTATATTTTTATTATTATCAGCAGAAAAGACTACCTGTCAGAAATTCAAGTCAAATTTTTTTCTTCAAATAATGTGCATACATTATAAAACTTGTCTAATCCACGTCAGTGTTATGGTGGCTGGCGCCTATTCCAAAAACAACCCTGGACTGAAATGATGTTAAGCAATATAAAGCAAAATCTTAGAGCCACAGGTAAAATGCATTCAACGATCTTCACAGAGGTTTGTGACAGATATAGCACTAGTATAGCATGCAATCCCAGGAGACTGCAGGATGCTAGAAAATCTGCAGTAAATATGCTACACTAACCTTCACCAGATTCACGAAGTCTTTTCAATTAAGATATCTGTTTTATTTTATTTTATTCTATTCATTTACTTTGCTCCCATACAGAATGCTTTTTCATAATGCTAGGAACTATGCGCCACTTTCTCTTTTATGCAATGTTTTGGAGCCGTTTTTGTTTTATGCTGCAGCTTCAAGTTGAACCTTTTCCCTGTATCTACTGTATAAGGTACATTTATTTCAGTAGTGTGTTCTTTTGTTGGAGGGATCCAGAGCCTAATATGGAAATTTATATTTTTGTACACTGATTTTTTTTTTAATTCATAAGTTACTATATGATCTTGTACTTGAGTTGCACATTGTACTGAATTCTCTCTGCTAGTAGGCTATTTCTGATATGATTAGTGTGCACACAGTAAGCTATGTAAATAATGTGGCGGATGTCTATATGTACTTGTCATTAATTAAAACATGGAATAATGTCACTAATTTATTTTCTGTCAATAGTAACATGCTCCTTAAGGCATCTTCCTACACCTCTGGCCTGACCACAGATCTTGACAAGGACAGCAAGGGAATACAACTTGTGTGACCATTGTGAGTGATGCGCTTCCTCCCATGCAACCCCAGGACTCATGCAAATATAGCAGTGTATATTCAAGAGTACTTTATCTTAAATAACACTGAAAAAGTAGAATATTAGGAAAATGTAACAAAACTATGGGTTTCTGTATGTATGTACTGTAGCTGCGTTTATCCAAAGTTACCAAAGATCTGCAGCTTTAGTTTGTTTCATGGGATTCTGGCAATAGTGTGACATAGGTTGAAATAATTCCACAGACCAAATATCTTCATTTTGAAAAGTTTTAGTAAAAGTTCAAAGCAAAACCGTTCACACAAAAATAGAGAAAAAGGTAGTATTGCAAAGTAAAGGAAGTCCTTGTTTAAAGAAAATTCTGTCTAAGGCTTTTATCTTGTTTCGTTTCCCTGAGTTACAAACTGCAAATGAGTCCATCAGTCCATGCTAGCAAGGAGACTAATTCCAAACTGGCTTAATTATCACTTTCTATTAAAGGTATAGCCAAGAAGTTTCTATTTCACGTTAACTACAGGGAGTAAAAGGCTATACCATAGTCTATAGGTATGAGAGTAAATTATACTCTATTGAAATTAGGCAAATACTTATATAAGTTTAACTTAACTTTCTAAGATCGGCTCTTACGTGTACAGTATGTCCTATTCTTACTACATCAGTTAATTAAGTAAATAATTTATTCATTTGTCCATGCATCCATCCATTAACTGAACCCACTTAATCCACTTTAAGCATTGCAGGTGGCTTATTAATTACTTAACAAGTCTAACGTGGGTAGCATTGTGACACAGTGATTAACGCACTACTTGAAAGTATTATAGTCTTAGCTTCAAATCCTGAGCCTGGCTAATGTCTGTATAGTGTCTGCATGTTCTCCTCATATATGATCACTACAAACATGTATGCAATTAACTAGAAACAAAATATAAATGAAGCTCTACAAATCTTATATGAAGGTTTTACCATTTTTTAATTTTATTTACAGATAAAAATATCTCATCACTGTCACTGGATGGGATCTTTTTAGCAGTCCTCCTCAACCAGAAAAAGTACAAAAAGACAACACCTAAACACCTTTAGTGACAAATAAATATAAAGGAGGGATGGACACAGGGTTGGCAAAATATAAATTAAAACAGAATTATAAGCAAAATCCTAAAGTCCTGAATATTGTCTGCCTGGTGGGGAGCCTTACTCAGTTGCCCATCTAAGAAGTATTCAGTAAGCACTCTGTTACTTACCAGACATCGTTATGTGTCTCTTAACCCTGGCCTCTTCGTCCAGTCATTTGAGCATCCCCTACTCTTAATTGAGCTCAATGTACCTTTAGGCTGCTATAAGGTCACGACAGAGGCAGCCCTACTTTTGCAAAAGCTCCATCTAACAATGGCTCTTAGTGTCTCTTCATCAATTAGCAATATAGTGCTGGGAGCTGGCAAACATCTCCAAATGGGACTGTATACCTTCTATTGGCCAGAAGGTCTTGCAGACTTTTACGTTTGCTCCCTTGCCTCACTCACCAAGGTGATGGTCAAACACCCAGGAGTATGCAATCTAGTATCAGGGGTAACCATTGCATAATTAAACCTGGGCTACAACTTTGTCAGACCTCTTTCTTGCCTATTGGCCTAGTGTTGTGTTCCAACATTGGACAATACTTGAACTCTGCTGCTGCTAATGTGCACTCTCCCTCTGTTCTGAAACTCCTGTGCTTGACTGCAACATGGTCTGCAACTTCCCATGGATGCCCTTGTCTCAGCCTCTTACCAGACACGCACTTCATTACAACAAACAACAATATGGATCAACAAACTCAAATCACATTATTTCCTTGTCCAGTAACTGCCTGCTGTATTTAAACAAAATTGTTATGCATAGACCTCCAAAATGATTTTTAATATACAGTCAGTGTTAAGGAATCTGATGTTTTGTTGATTTTGTTTTTCAAGTTTTAAAAGAAGTTGTATTTATCTTCTTCTTATTTCGGCTGCTCCTGTTAGGGTCACCACTGCTGATCATCTTCTTCCATATCTTTCTGTCCTCTACATCTTGTTCTGTTACACCCATCACCTGCATGTCCTCTCTCACCACATCCATAAACCTTCTCTTAGGCCTTCCTCTTCCATGGCAGCTCTATCCTTAGCATCCTTCTCCCAATATACCCAGCATCTCTCCTCTGCACATGTCCAAACCAACACAATCTCGCCTCTCTGACTTTGCCTCCCAACTGTCCAACTTGAGCTGACCCTCTAATGTACTCATTTCTAATCCTGTCCATCTTTGTTACACCCCATGCAAATCTTAACATTTTTAACTCTGCCACCTCCAGCCCTGTCTCCTGTTTTTTAGTCATAGACTTTTTGTCATTGAAAAGAAGATGTATTTATAATTCTCAACAATATATGCATCCACCAGTTTTCCTAGCCTGTTTATCGAGTTCAGGGTCAAGGGGAGCCAGTATCTATTTCAACAGCATTGGCGTGACAATTGGTATTCCACTGATAAGTTATTTGTCACACTGAGCCAGTTTGGACTTGTCTCTTAACCTTGCATGCACATCTTTGGAATATGAAAGGAAAACTGGAGTACCCAGAGGAGAACCCACACAGACATGACAAGAACGCATAATATTCACACTGCTAGGGTCTGGGACAGGATTTGAGCTCAGTAGTCTGGAGCTTTTAGAAATACTTATATTTTACATCCCTAAAACTAACTGGTCCAATGCTATTCCTTGTTTCTTCATTTCCAAAACTAAAATTTAGTATTATTTTAAGACTATTTATAATTTGGAAATCAAGACAAAAAAGGACAAGGGCTATATGTAAATGTTTCTCTCACAAAACATGTTAAAACATTTTTTGTTAACTCTTTCTCTTTAAGCTGCATTACTCAATATTTCTTAAAATTGGGGGATTTAAGTCAAAAATTCAGGCTGCTCAAAAAGTGACAATTGTTGCTGGAAGAGAAGAAGTGGAAATTGGTGAACTTGAGTCAAAATGAGAGAGGCATTGATGGGATTTAACAAAGCATGAAGTGCAATATGAATCAAAGAGTAAATGAATGAAAGTGAGACAGAAAGGTCGCCTAGAAGATTTATCAGTTGGTCTGATGCCTTTCAGTAGGGTTGGTATCCATATGTTTGTCCTGTTTGTCCTTTGCTGCCAGCTCTCTGTAATCCTAAACTGTATTAAGCCGTTTACACAAATGGTTGTCTGACATTCCATAACCATCACAGGGCACTTTACAAAGTTAACAAGATAGACAAAGGTAACAAATATATAAATTACAAGCAAATTACCGTAAAACATTTTAAAACTGTATCACATTCAAAAACAAATTTATAGGCACATCAGTGTTGTGATGCACAGAATACATAGAAATTGAGAATAAGCTAAGGAACACTTTAATAATTTAAGTGTTGCCATAATGAAAAAACAAAATATTTTACTGATGTTCATCTAGATGAACTTGTCAAAGAACACGCTATAACAAGCTTCACATATATTATAGGGTTTTAGGTGCAGCCATCAACTGGAATGACATAAAGCCCTGATGGTTTCATCCTCTTTTGATAAATCATCTTGTAAAAATGTCAGTATTGTTAAAACAAATGCATGCCTTCAAAACTGATTTCTACCGTTCTCACTAACTTAAGCTGAGCATTTTAAAATCTTCTGCCATGATACCAGTATGTTATGCACATGTCTTGTGCCTCATACGCACATTAGAAATCTGCTGTGTTAACATTAACATCAGCAACGTTCTTCACGATTTCAAAGAGTTGATTGACACAAAGACTACAAGCTCAGTGTTAGCACCACGGCTTATGGTGGATCAACTAAGATAAATGACTCAATAATCTTTCAATTTCCTGAAAATATTGAACAACAAACCAATTGATTTGATATTAATGTAGAGAACACAAGCACATTATATAAAAATAACAGTAACAAGTTATTTCAGTTACTATTTACACAGCATTCAGTATTTGCAGTCTAGCAGTCTGAGACCTTAAGTGATAACTATGGATATTAATGTGCTATTTTTTCTAATATGTTACGAATATGCCTCATTTCTAATCAAATATAAACCAAAGGTCTGTTAAATCAATTGCCTTCAAAGACAGGCCATTCATCATTGTAACCTCATGTAGAGTTGAATATGTGCATCATGACCAGATACTGTAAATAGTTTATTCTCACTAATTTCCAGTATGTTAAAAGTGTCCAGGAGACACCCTTTTGACATTTACTTATTTGGCTGACGCTATTACCCAAAGTGACTTGCAACATTTTGAGATCCAAATGGTTACATTTCTTTTGCTCTTTCCAATTGGAGTACAGGCAGATGAAGTAACTTGCTCAGTGTCACACTGTGTCATAGATAGATAGATAGATAGATAGATAGATAGATAGATAGATAGATAGATAGATAGATACTTTATTAATCCCAAGGGGAAATTCACATAATTTTTGGTGGAATTTGAACCCACAACCTCATGATGTAAAGTCCAAAGCCTGAACCACTGTGCCACACTGCCTGCATATTGAGCACAGAGATCTTCTGTGTTTCATGTATTACACTGTAAAACCTCACAGCTCAGGGGGCACCAGTTTCAAGAATTCCACTCAGCTATTTAGCAGTCTTGTAATGTCTTATCAGATTAACTAAAGCCGTGAATTGGTTATATGCTGCTATTTTTACTATTGCTGCTTCTATGTAGGTATTAGTAAGACCTTAAACATTCTTAATTAAGTTTCAAAATAACGACATTAGAGAAAATGTTTTGTGCAGACAGACCAAAGGCTGTGACTTTAACTACATGCAGTAAATACAGAAAGTGAAGGCAATATTCTGAATTTTCTAAATGTCAATTTTACTTTCATAGTGGCTTTCAAAGTGGGCATTAATGAGGGCTTTGTACTTTTAGTCATCACATTTAGGATAATTATACATTATATGCCCTTTACTGCATTGAGCTGATTTTCTATTAGCAGTCCCATACAGCAGTACGGCACTACATATTACAGGTCATTTAGCACACCATTTTTTTCAAACAGCTTATTGCATTACAGGAAGGCAAATGGCCTAAGCGTGCAGCATATCACAGGCCCTATGAACTGTAAACTCCTCATTTAAATATTACTCTGTTATAAGTAGACTATTGTAATCATATTTGGGTTAATTGATTTGTTAAGTATTGGTCACGCTTGAGTTTCTTAATCATTGGTCTGCTTTCTTAACAAGTTAATTGATTGGTTAATGATAAGCCCCACCCATTGTTGTTCCCAGGTGCTGCATTGAGAATACAGTCACCTGATTTTAATTAAAGGTTTTTGCTTTTGCATTGTCCTTAATGGCTTTTCTTGTCTCTCAGAGTAGGTTTTATAAATGAAGCTGTTCCTGTTTCAGTATTATTGCTACTTTTGTATTACAGTTTCATTTTGATTATGTAACCAGTAAATTTTTAGGTCAGAATTTGATACTCAGTATTGAAAACTCATGCAATGGTTTTTGAACTAACATTTCCCGTTTAATCAAATTGGCATTTAAATTTTCACAATTGCAGTTAGTACAGTGGTACAGTAAGTTTCTTTATGTTCTGTTATTGTATTTTCTCTTTTTAGACCCTTTTGTTGTGTTTAGTAGGACTTTGCTTTTTGATAAACATTTGGTATTGTTCTTTAAAAGTCTTTAGGTTTCTCTTTGTATTTGCACCATTTAGTTGGTTAAAAAGTCCATTAATTTCTTAGCTCTTTCGTGATTCATTCATCCATCCATTATCCAACCCGCTATATCCCAACTACAGGGTCACAGGGGTCTGCTGGAGCCAATCCCAGCTAACACAGCACGCAAGGCAGGAAACAAACCTCAGGCAGGGCACCAACCCACTGCAGGACACACACACACCAAGGACAATTTAGGATCGCCAATGCACCTAACCTGCATGTCTTTGGACAGTGGGAGGAAACCCACGCAGACACGCACGGGGAGAACATGCAAACTCCACGCAGGGAGGACCCGGGAAGCGAACCCTTGTCTCCTACCTGCGAGGCGGCAGCACTACCCACTGCACCACCGTGCCGCCCTTTCATGATTCAGTTCTTGGCTTAGTTCTTTGACAATTATAAAGTCAGTTATCCTTTCTTTACTTTTTGAATCATGAATTTAACATTTGTGACTGGATCCTTTATAAGTTGTGATTTTTGCTTTCTCTTAATTGTTTAGGCTTCTGTTACTTTTAAGGGCTGTAAAGTAATCATTCAATAAATATAATATTTTGAAACTTTTTAGAATTTACTATTTCTGGCTTTGGTTCTGAACTTTATAGTGATCACAACAAAATGTTGAACTGCTACTGTATATACAGTGTGTGTGTGTGTGTTTATAAAGGAACACTTTGAAAACACATCAGATCTCAATGGGGAAAAAAATTCATGCTGGATATCTATATTAATATGGACTGGGTAATGTGTTAGGAACAAAAGGATTCCACATCATTTGATAGAAATGAAAATTATCAAACTACAGAGGGCTGAATTCAAACACAAACTGAAAATCAAAGTGAAAAGATGATGTGGCAGGCTAGTCCATTTTGCCAAAATTTAACTGCAGCAGCTTAAAATCGTACTCAGTAGTTTGTATGGCCCCCACGTTCTTGTATGTATGCCTGACAATGTCGGGAGTCATGCTCCTAATTAGATGACGGATGGTGTCCTGGGGGATCTCCCCCCAGATCTGGACCAGGGCATTACTGAGCTCCTGGACAGTCTGAGGTGCAACCTGGCGGCGTCGAATGGACTGAAACATAATGTCCCAGAGATGTTCTATTGGATTTAGGTCAGGCAAGTGTGGGGGCCAGTCAGTGGTATCGATTCCTTCACCCACCAGGAACTGCCTGCATACTCTCGCCACATTAGGCCGGGCATTGTCAGGAGGAACCCAGGGCCCACTGCACCAGCACAGGGTCTGGCCATGGGTCCAAGAATTTCATCCCGATACCTAATGGTAGTCAAGGTGCTGTTGTCTAGCCTGTAGAGGTCTGTGCATCCCTCCGTAGATATGCCTTCCCAGACCATCACTGACCCACCACCAAACCAGTCATGCTGAACGATGTAACAGGCAGCATAACATTCTCCATGACTTCTCCAGACCCTTTCACGTCTATCAAATGTGCTCAGGGTCAACCTGCTCTCATCTGTGAAAAGCAGAGGACGCCAGTGGTGGACCTGCCAATTCTGATATTCTATGGCAAATGCCAGTCGAGCTCCATGGTGCTGGGCAGTGAGCACAGGGCCCACTAGAGGACGTCGGGCACTCAGGCCACCCTCATGAAGTCTGTTTCTGATTGTTTGGTCAGGGACATTCACACCAGTGGCCTGCTGGAGGTCATTTTGTAGAGCTCTGGCAGTGCTCATCCTGTTCCTCCTTGCCCAAAGGAGCAGTCATTGGTCCAGCTGATGGGTTAAGGACCTTCTATGACCCTGTCCAGCTCTCCTAGAGTAACTGCCTGTCTCCTGGAATCTTCTCCATGTCCTTGAGATTGTGCTGGGAGACACAGCAAACCTGGCAGTGGCACATATTGATGTGCCATCCTGGAGAAGTTAGACTAACGTGCAACCTCTGTATGGTCCAGGTATCACCTCATGCTACCAGTAGTGACACTGACTGCAGCCAAATGCAAAACTAGTGAAAAAAACAGTCAGAAAAGATGAGGAGGGAAAAATGTCAGTGGCCTCCACCTGTTTTGGGGGTTGTCTCATTATTGCCCCTCTAGTGCACCTGTTGTTAATTACATTACTGCTACTTTACTGAACAGATCAATATCCCAGAAGTTTCGTTGACTTGATGCTATACTCTGATTTAAAAGTGTTTCTTTTATTTTATTAAGCAGTATATATATATATGTGTGTGTGTGTGTGTGTGTGTGTGTTTTGTGCTCTAGTGCTTACCAACTACAGTACTTCAATCAGAAGCAGAATCCACTATCTATTTTTTATATTACCTGCTGTCTCTTTTTATTTTTGTATTGCCCTTATATGCGGCATCATATTTTAAATTTTCTTTTGTATTCCTTGTTTTCCTTACCTGTTGCACCAATACTATCGAGACAAAGTCCTAATACACACCATTGTACCTGGCCAATAAAGTGAACTCTGATTTGGATTCAAAGCACATATAGTTTCAATCCAGTTAGTTCTAAAGGTAAATGTATAATGATGAATGGAAGGATGGCCATCTTTCAGAGTTTTTAGCTGCATGTCCTAACAAGTGTTCAAAAAAAGCTTGTGTCCGGGATTTCACTTGCAAAACAGTAATCAAACACCATGCCATATCTACAATTACATGTTTCACTTTAAGTTTCTACTTCAAAGCACTTCCACTTCCCTGCAGCCCCCTCACTTAAGTGGGCCGGTGATGGGGTGCACTTTTATGGTATTTGGGGAGGTTAGACTTTGTTTTAAGTTGTGTGAATGCAAGATGTGCTGAAATTATGCGAGTGCACTTCATATTCCTTGAGTGGAGACACTCTGGTCCAATGAAGACACCTTTGCTCTTTTTTCCCTCATTCTCACACTCTTTCCTTTATTGTGTTTGTCAACTCAATATCAGATGGTGGGATCCCCATTCATTTTCAAGAAAAAATTGCATGACACCTTTCAATTAGCTGCTCCCATATGACAAAAAGGTGAGACCTAACTGTAAGGTTTTCAATCAATTTTTATTTTTCATTTTTCAGGAGCTATATTTAGCAAGTTAATCGTATGTCAAATTGCTTACTTAGTTATGTTAATGTTTGCAGTTATGTTAGTATATAGAACACCATAGCTAAATAGATAATAGAAGGTCTGCTTATTTTCTTGGCATTCTAAGTAGGGATTGTGTCAGTCTTTGTTCTGTCTTGCAGTTGACAAGGCATGGAGGACAAGCAGCGTCCACCTGTAGCTTTAAGTTTATTAGAATGTACTATAGAAAAATAACAATTTTAAGCATAAAATGATAATGAGGTAAAAAAAAGAAACCTCTTTTACTTTATTATTAAGTGTGATTTTTGTGATCCTTTGATTTTTTTTCAGTAAGGTTTTCTAAATAACCTGGGATTTTCATTTCCTATGCCTTTGACGTATGCTTGCCACCTCAATATCTATTTGACTTTGGTAATCTGTTAAAGATGCAGTTACAATTTGCCTTCCATTTTCCCTGCAATAATTATATTGAGAGTGTAATATTGAGATCTGTAAATGATATTCAAGATATTGAGCAACTCACAAAAATGCACCTATTCATTGCAGAATACAGAAGTAGCACAGTCTAGCTGCATAAGGCAGATAAACCCAAAAATACCAACATCTTCAGTAAATTGTACAATAAATAAAGCAAAAAGGTCACGAAGCACTGAGACAGTGCAGGTTCGATAGCACTCAGCACTTAGCACTCAGTCTCCCCTGCATCAAGTTCTTCATTTTGTTTATTTCAGAAACCAACTGCCAATGCACATTTCTGAAAAGTAAGAAGACCAATCTAAATATTAACAAGGATTATTAATAGAAAACCGCCTCAGAAAGAAAGAAATGTATTCTGGCTGCTGCCATTTACAAAATGGGTATTAGCAATGGATGGATGAATTTATGCTGAAGGGTGAAGAAGGACACTGAGGCTGAGAAGGTATAGACCTGTGCTCTGTGTGCACAGAAGCCAAGTTCTTCTCCTCAGCGGGGTGGCTCCCTGTGGCTTTCCCCTCACTCGCCTGCTTCCACAGTGCCAAGTTTTCCTTCTCATTTTTCATTGTTTTTTAACAGGCTACATGCCCCAAATTAGCAGCGACTTCAAAGCCAAACTGCAGAAAAGCATTTGCCGCAAGACACCTCGCCGATTACTCAGTGGGGATCTTCAATGAGAGTCAAACAATAAAATATTCAGAGGCCATGAATAATTAAAGAGAGAAGAAATAAGGAGCATGGTGATGGTGGCTAGATATGCTGAGCATTTGTGAGGTCAAGCTGAGGCCTTGAGGCCTCAAAAAAGGCCTTGAGGCCTTTTTTTGTAGGCCATTTAAACAGCTAAGAAAGAACAGGAAGCACTCATCTGATAACTGGTATTGGCTGATTTATAATCACATATTCATTATTAGTTTAGGCCATCAAATGCAACTGCTGGCCTAAAGTTCAATAGAATAAATCAAGATGTGGATATCTTTCCATTCCTCCAGAAGCTAGTGGGAGAACAGAGATAAGTAACCAAGTAACCTGAAAGCTATCAACAGTAACAACAACAACAACAATATTTATTTATATAGCACACTTTCATACAAATGATGTAGCTCAAAGTGCTTTACAGGATGAAGAAAGAGAAAAAAGACAAAGTTATCTGAACTACTGGCATAAAGTGACTTTCACTTAAACTTCAGCCACAGCTTATCTCCTGGCAGGGCAGAAGAAGGAACAAAAGGAGAAACCAGTAGTGCAGGGCCCTCCAGTGTCCACATTGACCATTGTGGTTAGTGGGTGATAGTTAAGAAAACTGGTGTCACACACGTGCGCATGGGAAACAGCTAAAGGGCCTAAATAATAGTAATTCTACACCAGACCAGGGGGCAGCGGAGTGTGCTGACTGTCTCTCTCAGTCTCTTGCAGAACATTCTCGGGAAATCCCACTTGGTTCCGGCGCCAACGATGACGCCACTTCCGGCCATGAAGACGTCACTTCCATTTTTCCAGTGTCAATGAGGCTTCCAGTCATAAAGACGTCACTTCTGGTTCCGGCACAGATGATGTCATTTCCCATTCTATCTGTTAAAACCACCATCTTGTCTCAATGCAAACCAGTTCTGTTTTGGACTCTGTTCTATGAACATCGCTCATTTAAAAAATCTACGTTTTGCAGCCGGGAAAACAATATACAGGTGGCTGCCCCAAAACTTCATGACGTCTGTGACTCGTTTATGTGACACTGGATAAACCACAGCCTGAATGCCCAGATCACCTAGGGGCTGCAAACAGATTGTTGCTTTTTTCCATGCAAACACACTCTGCAATACTTTGAAAATGTAGCATACACACAACTGTGTGTGTGTGTCAACATATATGGCAACTCGCCCTTGATTGTTAATTCATTTTTGTTTCTAATTCCTGTAGCTTTGCTAAAAATAAAAAACAGTTTAAGGAATATGTTTTATTAAATGGACAGACTCCTTGACCCTTTGCACATAATTGACGGCCTAACTATGAATGCTGCATGTGTGAGTAAATATGGGGGACTGAAAAGCAGTAAGCAACTTTGAATGTGGGATGTTAGCGGGCACCAGACATGCCCGTGTGTGGGTGGAAATGTTATCATGGACAACACTGGTGAGTGAAAGGGTCACTACTCAAAAAACACTCCTGCCAACGCTGGCCCTGTGATGGGAAGCATGATTGATGACAAGAGCCAATGATGACTGTCATAACTTAGACAGAATACTGGACTGGGTAAAGTAACTCAAATACCACTGTGATGCCAAAACAAGCACAGCAGAAAGCACAACATGTTGTGTACCTTGCAACAAATGGGGCGTGGAACTGACAATATGGCTGAATTCAGTTCCTTTCTGCAGAAATTCAAGGACATTTAGTTGCAGTGCTGTGGCATGGAGAAAACCCCAATAGTACAAGGATAACAACAGTGCAGGCTGGTGGTATCTGTGCAAGGGTGTGGAGTATATTATTATGGCAGACATTGGCTCTTCTGATATGACGTTGGAATACCTCAGCATCTTTGAACTTAACTGCCTATCAGGTGCCTCTGCTCATAGTAGCTGTGTGCCCACTTCCAAACTGACTTTTATTTTTTTTGTTTTGCAGTGTAATGCTCCATGCTGGAAGTGCTCTAAGGGTTCCAGGAACATGACCATGAATTCTGGTTGGTTTGAACAAACTGGCCTCCTCCATCACCAGATCTCAGTTCACTCAAACATTGGTATCATGGGATGGGATGAGCTATTTGAAGTAGGGACTACCTCCAACAACATGCCACGCTACAGCAGTTTCACCACCATGTTGAGTCAGTGCTCTGTTGAATTCAGGCTGTTTGGAGAACAAACTGCCGTTGGTGTCTGCTCATCTAATGTAGAAACCTTCATCACCCAGACTGCCATATACACACACAATCATTAAAGGCAGTTGCAAATACACTGCTACACACGTACATATTTATGAATTGACATACTGTACATAATAAAAACTAACATGCCACAGTCGCACAGTTGCAGTACTGCTGCCTCACTGATCCAGAAGAATGGGCCTAAATCCAATCTGGAAAGGGTTTTCTGTGGAATTTGCAGTTTCTCTTATGTTTGCTTCCAGCATTCCCCCACCATGCAGATTAGTTGAACTTATACTCTTCACTTGTACCCCTAGATTAGGGGTCTCCAACTCCAGTCCTGGAGTGGCACAGTGGCTGCTGATTTTCATTCTAACGCTTTTCTTAATTTTTAAAATTCAGTCCTTTGATTTGCTTCATTTTTTTTTCTTTAAACGGCACCCAAGCAGAGATGATTTGAAGTGAGCCAACAGATGACCAGCTACATTGGGGCCTCAAACTTCAACCACTTTCACTCCAACCAGTTTCATTCTTGTTGTTAATTAAACCCATTATTTAGTTCCATGGCTTGTTGCTGCTCTCATTCTGACACAGCAGACATTTCCAAAACTGCTTAAATTCTTTTTTCTAACAGCACCATCAAAATGCTTTGTGCACTTGAGTGGATCACCATTACTGAGACCTTCATCCTACTTTATTTTCAGATGTTGTATAGTGGGCACAGGCTAGCTGGTCATGTTTGGGCTCATTTTGTATCTCATTATTGTTTGGCTCCTAATTAAAGTAAAAAGAAAGAATTAAAGGGGTGTAAGTCTTAAATAGCACGATAATTAAAATGAGGACAAAATAAGTTTTTTACCATCCAAAACCGGTGACTAATTAAAAGGGTTAGAATGAAATCTTGCAGCCACAGTGCCGCTCCAGGACTGAAGTTGGAGACCCCTGCCTTAAATGGACTGGTGTACCATCCAGAATTGGCTTCTGCCTTGCACCTAGCACATCCCAGAACTTAGAACTGATACATTCCAAAGTCGAATCACCAACTTCTCAAAAGCTCGATCATCACAAATGTTGGCATGTGATGTGGGTACCATCTCACACACTTGCACACAGAGTTGTAGACAATCATCTCAAACACACACAAGCCCCGTTGCTCACTCGATCTCTTGAGACAAGATGATCCGTTTACTGTAATTTTCATCTCACCGTTGCCTCTAACTTGCCTTTAGGCTCCCTGGATGTGTAACAGAACAACAACTGATGTCATGAACTTCATATTTTCTTGATTCACTGTTTGGGAAAGAGATTTAGGGTTTGGCTGGAAACACTATCCGCAGGCATGTGGCGGCAGACAGGAGAGGCAGGGTAGTGTGTATGTGTTTATTAGGCCCTTTGGCTGCTTTACTGCATTTTTATTGGGTGTTGGGGTAGCTGCCAAATTGTTGCAATTCACAACAGGCAAGTTGCAGGAAAACTAACGAATAAAAACAGAAAGCAGCCACCTGTGTGATTACTTTGCTGGCAGCGTCCTAATTCTGGAAGCCGCTGCTTCTGTTGTTTTTCACTTCTGAGTGTTGAAATGCTCTTAGAGGCTGGGCTGCTTGCTTCTTGCAAGGGCCTCAAAAAATGTACCATTGTGTCTCCACAGATTTAGTTTAACAGATTATTGTATGTGGATGTGATCTGGAAGAGACACTGTAATATAAAGTCCATTCATAGGTTGATTATACATTTCTATAAATCTGTCCCGAGAGTGAAATTTTGCTTCTTACAGAAGGTCAAAAAATATTATAACAAATAAGAACACTCCCCCCACCTCGCTCTTAAACCCCCTCAAGAATTACGAAAAAAGAGGAAAACCTTTGACTTAGCTAATGATAAGAGAGCAGTCACAGTGAGACATTAGTTCAACATGTCTGCTTAATTCCACTACATGAATGGATCCAGCAACTGCCTGAATAAACTTCTTCAGATGTTCATGTTCTGGACCTTTCTATTGCAGGGTACTGGGATGCCAGAGAGCTTCCTGGCAGAATCAGGCCCAAGGCAAGAGTAAATTCTGAACGGTGAGTCTGTCTGTTCCGTAGTACATTTACACACTACACTAAGCAAATTTAGGGTCACCGATCTGCACATTTTAGGGATATGACTGGAAAACTGGAAATACCTAGATATGTAAAAAGTCATGAGGACATGAGGATTTGGGGGATGTATAAAGTCCTCACCAGCAGCAACCAGGCAAGAAGTTCTGAGGGAGCAACACTACGCTGTACCAAATCCTTTTTGAAGACTACGTAATCCAGTTTAGGGTTCAGGGGAGTCTCCGAGACGGGCACCACTCCATCACGGTGTGCTCTGACTCTCTCATAGCCCACAAACTGTACATTGTAAGGCTATGGAAGGAAAATGGAGGAACCCAACAAAAATGAATGCAGACACGTGGAAAGAATATGCAAACTCCACAAGCACGGTGCTGGTTTTGGGATTCAGATCACTGTGAGAACGTGAATTTATCTAGTGTAGTATGAAAATAAAGCAGATGTAGTGTAATTCTTAATTAATGTACTGTATTTTGATACACAGACCTGCAAAAACAAATTTATCTGACCCCCCCCGTACCAGAAGATTTCTTAAGCTATGATACTGACAGGGACATTTTGTTGGAGAAGTGAGCATCTTAACATACTGCTTCGATTTGTGTTAGTTTAAGACCCAATTTGCCATTATGATTAAATATATCACTTAAAACTTCACATCTTAAAGTACAATAAAGGCTAGTAGTTAGGATGTATTAATTTCCTCTTGTACTTGATGGCAAGTGACATTGTGTAATGTATATGGAATTGAGTGAATAATTAATCAGTACAAACTGTTCTTGCATATATTTACTGAATGCACATTTAATATTCAGCTTTTAGCCTAATTAACCAAAAATGCACATTGATTGTTAAGCCAAAAAATTAATTATCTTTAGTTGTTCAATGGAGTTCAAAATTAAATTATGAACATATTTTGGAATGACAATAACTGCATTAATTAAGAACTTGTCATTCACAGTAATGTAGTAACTGCAGAAAGTGACAATTTACTTTTTATTAGGTATTTGTTCGACAATCGTAAAACAGCATGAAAATATTTAATTAATTACCTTTGCTAATTAGACATGCGCTGTTAAAAAAGTAATTCAAATATTTTATTATTCTTACTGTGACACACAAAATAAGTACCAATTAAATACAGCTCTTGCTCTTTGTGTTTTTAAAAGGCTGTGATGATTGTTTTTCGTAGGTTGTAAAGTTCTGCGATATTTTTTAAAATCAAGATTAGGCTGCTGTGTGTTAGCAGGCTCTGTACCCATCGTGTCCCCTCAGTCTTACTGCTTTCACTCCATGGGATAAACAGCAGGAGATCAATCAGATGCGTACTTCAAATGTGCATTATATAAACAAACATAAAGACAATACTAAGTGAAACACATTAAAAATATAATCCCATTAATCGGCCAAGAAATTCTGTCCACCTCAACGGTCTCTCTGTAAACATTTAGCAATGATCCACAGTCTGAGATGCATTAATTAATACATGAGATCTGAATTTTCTCTCCTTTGAAGCCGCCAGTTTATTCCACATGCAGCAAAGTGCCAAATGTTTGGCGATTCTCCTCCGCACTGATTTCTTAATTGATAACCAGCCGCTTTACAGTTACACAGCTCTGCATTACCCCTTGGAAAACCCAGACGTTGCTCATCCCATTTTGGATCAGCGTGTTGCTGTCATCAGGACTTTCAGTGAAGTTACAAACAAGTGAGCTTCCTCAGTTTGTTATCACATAGACCTTTTTAAACCATTCATTAAATCAGGTGATTAATACAAGCCATGCCATGACTCTCCAATGAAAGGACAAACACTCCATTCAGCAAAGAATCTATCTATACTTACACGAGATAAAATGTATAAAATTATCATAATTAGCAAAGCCTTATTTCTAGTTGCATTTTATACACTTTTGTTTAGTACAATAAATGAGAAGTAAACATAAAGGGTGCATTTTCTAATGAAACAATGGTGCTGATAGTTTTAAGGATTTTCAATAATTGGGCCTTTATGCTAGAAAGTTGCAAGCAGCTTTTAATGATGACTATGCAGCTTGATAAAACATTAATGAATCATTATTATTAAAACTAGGGAGATCCCCCCTACTCGCTTTGCTCGCCAGCCACTTTGCGTCTCTGCCACTCGCATTGTGAAGAGGGGGGCTGAACACACCCTAAGGAGATACAGTCGCTCCTCCGAAACCCCCTCTTAAATGGTGATACAATGGGAAACAAATACAGTTTCTTTTTTACCTCCTCTTTGCTCAATCAGCTGCTGGCTTGCTGCTTCTGCTGCCGTGCTGCGTGATCTGCATCTCGCACGGTGCTTCAAACATTTAAAAGCCTGTACAGCAGCTGTCCTACTCTTTGTCTTTTATTTCTGGCCCTGGGCGTGGTTAAATCTATTGGCACAATGTCTCGTCTTGCGGGATGTCAGTTCTTGATATTTTTTAGTTTATAATTTAAAAACGAAATAAGAATCTGAAAATCTAACCACATCACATAAACTTCGATAAATTCTGAAAAGAAAGATATGAAACATATATATGTAGGCTGCGGTGGGCTGGCGCCCTGCCTGTGGTTTGTTTCCTGCCTTGCGCCCTGTGTTGGCTGGGATTGGCTCTAGTAGACCCCCGTGACCCTGTAGTTAGGATATAGCAGGTTGGATAATGGATGGATGTATATACAGTGGTGTGAAAAACTATTTGCCCCCTTCCTGATTTCTTATTCTTTTGCATGTTTGTCACACAAAATGTTTCTGATCATCAAACACATTTAACCACTAGTCAAATATAACACAAGTAAACACAAAATGCAGTTTGTAAATGGTGGTTTTTATTATTTAGGGAGAAAAAAAAATCCAAACCTACATGGCCCTGTGTGAAAAAGTAATTGCCCCCTGAACCTAATAACTGGTTGGGCCACCCTTAGCAGCAATAACTGCAATCAAGCGTTTGCGATAACTTGCAATGAGTCTTTTACAGCGCTCTGGAGGAATTTTGGCCCACTCATCTTTGCAAAATTGTTGTAATTCAGCTTTATTTGAGGGTTTTCTAGCATGAACTGCCTTTTTAAGGTCATGCCATAGCATCTCAATTGGATTCAGGTCAGGACTTTGACTAGGCCACTCCAAAGTCTTCATTTTGTTTTTCTTCAGCCATTCAGAGGTGGATTTGCTGGTGTGTTTTGGGTCATTGTCCTGTTGCAGCACCCAAGATCGCTTCAGCTTGAGTTGACGAACAGATGGCCGGACATTCTCCTTCAGGATTTTTTGGTAGACAGTAGAATTCATGGTTCCATCTATCACAGCAAGCCTTCCAGGTCCTGAAGCAGCAAAACAACCCCAGACCATCACACTACCACCACCATATTTTACTGTTGGTATGATGTTCTTTTTCTGAAATGCTGTGTTCCTTTTACGCCAGATGTAACGGGAAATTTGCCTTCCAAAAAGCTAAACTTTTGTCTCATCAGTCCACAAGGTATTTTCCCAAAAGTCTTGGCAATCATTGAGATGTTTCTTAGCAAAATTGAGACGAGCCCTAATGTTCTTTTTGCTTAACAGTGGTTTGCGTCTTGGAAATCTGCCATGCAGGCCGTTTTTGCCCAGTCTCTTTCTTATGGTGGAGTCGTGAACACTGACCTTAATTGAGGCAAGTGAGGCCTGCAGTTCTTTAGATGTTGTCCTGGGGTGTTTTGTGACCTCTCGGATGAGTCGTCTCTGCACTCTTGGGGTAATTTTGGTCGGCCGGCCACTCCTGGGAAGGTTCACCACTGTTCCATGTTTTTGCCATTTGTGGATAATGGCTCTCACTGTGGTTCGCTGGAGTCCCAAAGCTTTAGAAATGGCTTTATAACCTTTACCAGACTGATAGATCTCAATTACTTCTGTTCTCATTTGTTCCTGAATTTCTTTGGATCTTGGCATGATGTCTAGCTTTTGAGGTGCTTTTGGTCTACTTCTCTGTGTCAGGCAGCTCCTATTTAAGTGATTTCTTGATTGAAACAGGTGTGGCAGTAATCAGGCCTGGGGGTGGCTACGGAAATTGAACTCAGGTGTGATACACCACAGTTAGGTTATTTTTTAACAAGGGGGCAATTACTTTTTCACACAGGGCCATGTAGGTTTGGATTTTTTTTCTCCCTAAATAATAAAAACCATCATTTAAAAACTGCATTTTGTGTTTACTTGTGTTATATTTGACTAATGGTTAAATGTGTTTGATGATCAGAAACATTTTGTGTGACAAACATGCAAAAGAATAAGAAATCAGGAAGGGGGCAAATAGTTTTTCACACCACTGTATGTAGGTTTTAAAATAAGCCTGATTTAAAACGTGACATAAAAATCGGAAAAACATAAAATCGTTGCACTTTTAGGCTTAGGATTTTATATATATATAGAGTAGATATTGCTATTCAGGATTATAAGATGTAGATAAAGAGATGAGTTTTGAGACAGACTGATTGAGTCGACTTCTAGGGTGATTATAATGGATGGCGACTTGAATGGACATGTTCTCATGACCCTGGGGAGGTGTCTGTGGGGGATAAGGGTGAGAGGATTCTGGGGTTTGGTGGTATGATGGAAACGGTTGCTTGCAAGTGAGAAATATGGGTTAGTGGCATGTGGATCTTGAGGTTTAAGGAGCACAAAAGGACCATTTCTTGGTGAGGAATGTTGACCAGTGATCCCTTTAGAAGGTGTATCACAACATGGTTTGGTTATAGGAGATCTTTTAGTCATAAGCATAAAGAAAAGAAAGAATCAGGTACCAAGGTTAGAAGTTCAAGGAGGAGAGAGTGAGAAGTCAATTTGCTGAAACATTGATAGCAAGCATAGATGAAACTGCAGAAGCATTGGGTGTGAATGAAATGAGGGAAGCAATGAAGAGTGCGTGGGTGAAAACAGCTGAGACACAAGGAAACATGGTGGTGGAATGCTGTGGTTGAGATAATCATTGACAAAAATGGGGGAATGCTGTAAGGAGTGGCAGACAAGAAAGTAAAATGATGTGCCAGAAAAGCAGTTTCAAGGATGCAAGAAGCCAATAGGCAGTCATTTGCAATGGAGCTGCAGAATGAGCAAAGAAAGAGGAATGTGTACAGGATTGTGAAGCACATCGAAAAAGAAAGATGGGATGTAGCGGGTGTGATTTGCTTCAAATTTAATGGAGGGAACATTGTGATTTATAGTAATGGGATTAAGGACACCTGGAATAAGTACATGGGAAAGTTATTGAGTGAGGAGAATCACCTGGATAATGAGTTTCATTGTGAGAAAATAGAAGGACCAAACTGTACTTTTTCAAAAGAGAAGGTCACAATAGTGCTGAAGATGATGAGGTTTTGTAAGTCAGCTGACCCAACTATAGTGGTATCTTCAATACTGAAGGCAGCAGAAGGTCATGTAATGGACTCTTAGACAAATCTGTGCAACTTGATTCTGTGTGAAGGGGATGGGGGTTCCTGCAAATTGCAAAGGAAGTGTGACACATTCCAGTGAACAATGGAAGAGATAATCCATTAGAGTCTGGGTAACAGTTTTCATAAATGGTAATGAAGGCAGTTATGGGAGTGCTAGAGAAAAGAATTGTGGATTATGTGAAATTTAGTGAAATGTAGTTTAGTTTCATGTCTGGGAAGGGAATAACAGATGTGACATTTATGGTCAGGGATATGCAGGAAAAGCATCAGTCAAAGAAAAGAAGCTGCATTATGAATTTGTAGATCTAGAGGAGGCATTTTGACAGGCTGTCATGAGAAGTGGTGAGGATGGCTTTGAAAACATTAGGTGTGAAATAATGGGTGCTGTCTGAAATGATGTCATTGTATAAAGAAGTACAAATGATGGTCAGGGCAGCAGATGGGGAGAAAGAGAGTTTTCAGGTGAGGATGGAGCCACCCTGGGGTTCTGTTTTGAGTCTGCTGCTTTCCACAATAGTGATGGAAGAGGGGACCAGAGAAGTGTGTTAAGGATTTCCATGGAGCTCTCATATGCAGGAGACCTCATTTTGATGGCAAACGTGAATCAGAATTGAAGCAAAAGTTAATGAAATGAAAACAGTTTAGTTGCGAAAGGTCTAGAAGAAAGAAGACCACAACGTAAGGACAGGAGGCTTGGAAGAGGTGGGTTTATACAGTGGCTATGTGATGTGTTGTCAGAAATAGGTGCGTAAAAAGATATAGTGGTGTAATAGGTACTTAGTAGGTGAGACATGAGACCTTTGTTTCCATAAAATTTGTGAGGAAGAACCCTGATGCAGTAATTGCAAATTTAGATATTGGAAATAGAGTTGTTTCAGAGACAGGAGGGAAGTTCTTATACTTAGATGACCTGTTAATTTCATCCAGAGGTGCAGTCACTGCATTCATAACAAGAGTGAGAAGTGCATGGAGGAAATTACAGAAGCTGTTACAATTCTGGCTTCTGGCATTGAAGGGTAAAGTTTATGAAAGCTCTGTGAGGAGTGAGATGTGGAAGATTAAGGAACAACACAAAGCACAGTTGGAAAGAACTGAAATGAGAATCATTAGGTGGATGTGCACAGTGTCACAGTGTGAGGGGAAAATGAATACTGAGTCAAGAGAGAAAGAGATGACATGGAAGAGATAGTGTAGCTCCTCCAAATTCCACACCTTACATTGCCAGAAACACAACTCGTCAGCAGTTTGCAGATGAACCCGTGTCTTCAACGCATCAAAACACTCTGTTCATCAACCCATGTATCTTTTTCTTTTCCTCTCTGGCCTCTTTACGATCTTAGAAGAACACTTATTTTTTTCCTACTCACACTTCCCCCAGTCAGTTAACCTACTCATTGCTTTTTCTCTTTCTTTAGTTTCATACACTGTCTCTCTGAAAATGTACTTTTGCATGAGCAGCGCTCATGTTTCAACACCCTGAATCATTTTGTTTTCTTTTCTCTGGGGTTTTCTTTTTCTGTCTCAGTATGACTGTCCCTCTTCTTTCTTTCTTTCTTTCTTTCTTTCTTTCTTTCTTTCTTTCTTTCTTTCTTTCTTTCTTTCTTTCTTTCTTTCTTTCTTTCTTTCTTTCTTCTCTGTTTGCATCAGCATTGTGCCTCCCCCTGTCTGCCTCTCCTCCTTCTCCCTTATTCTCCTGTCTCTCCCCTCTCTCTCCCTTTTTCCAACCTCCATCCCTGTCCCTGTTACTATCATATCCAATCAGGGTAGCACCAGCAGCTATTAGACTAGATTATATGCTCCAAAATACTCTCTGGTTTCACTTCCCTTCAACCATGCTTATTTTTTTCACTTGAATTAGTATTATTAAATTGTCTCACATTCGGTGCTCTTTTTCTCCCCCTTTTTGTCTTCAAAACTTAACCCAAGTTACAGATGAGCACAAGCAGGTTCAGTGGGCCTAAAGTGCTTACTTCAAGATGAGAATACCTGCACTTACTTATTATTTATTTATTTAATAGTCATTTTGATCCAAACTTATACAGCAAAGTGCAAGAAGTGAAAGGCTATATTGTAGTTAGCTCTAAAGGTCAAAATAAAACAAGCACTGCTTGACATTTGATTAGGTCAGTCCAGCAACTGGTATGAAAAAAGTGAGCAGCAGTGTGTCATTAAGAGGTGCCTGAGCATCTGTACAGTAGAAGGGGAACACTTCAGATGATCAAAGGGAGTTCACCCCACAGTCTAGCAGAGAGAAACATCTCTCACTACAGGCCATTCGGATGATCTCAATGCCCACTTTTTTAACGTTCTCCACTAGTTTTTCTTCAGTATGTTTTTTTTAAAGGCAGAAGATTTGTGCTGCATTTTAAAGCCATACCCACATTTCCACGGGAGTTTGGAGGTGAGTGGAATTGGATTTATAATCTCCCGTTTAGATTGGCGTTGGCTGCTGACCACCAGAATGAGAAAAGAAAAACTGTGTAACCTTATGTGCCAGGAACAGGACCTGTAAATCACTCCGGGATCACCCTAGGACAGGCCTAATATGTTGCAGTATAATAAATCTGGTTGCAGCAGCTCTACAAAGCATTACATTATCGTTTTCTTTCATCGAAGCAGAACTAATCCTTTGAACCAGATGATCAAGAGCAGAGATGAGCTGTAAGCTGAAGGCAGCGATGTGCAGCGACAGGAGCTGGTGTCCACTGAGGCTGTCCCGTCAGCTCCTGTCACATCAGGTAAGCGCATGAGGCTCTAAGTTGCTGCTTAATGTTTTTCTTGCAAAACTGACAGGGAATGCAGCAAAAGCTGGGCCATGACCCCATCTGATTTCATTAAATACATTCTCTGAGAACTTTGGCTCTCAAGTTGTTTCAGGAACCCAAAGGTGTTTCTGTTTCAGACATATCGTAACTCTTGATGAAGCTGTCAACCTGTGAACTTCCACTAAGTCACTTGACAGCTGGGGGTCGCCCACAAACAAAAGGCTAAACTAGTAGGGTACTTCTACGTATGCACAACCCTCTGCCACACCAATGTGTACTCGCTAAGAAGTTAATTAGTTTAGACACTGGCGGGCACAAGTCTGGGCAAACAAGTTTATTTTAATACTTTGATAGCTTAAGATGACAAGCCTCTGTGGTGGCAAAAGATGTTGAAAGTGATAAAAGTAGGACAAAATTCCAGTGACAAGATAGCAGAGCTGTCCTCTAAATTTGAACCGCACTTCCCTCTGTGCATGCATGCCAATGTGGAATTTGTCTTATCCAGTGTTAGAGGTGCAAAAACTGGGCACCCAAATCACCTGATGACAAGGACAGAAAATTTAGATTTTTATTATAAAGTTCATGTTGAACTTGAACTTGAACCTGAACTGCAGAGTTGCTAGGAATTTTTGTTGGTGTTACATCCATACACATAATAAAGTACATTGGAATTAAACAACACACTATACAATACAGTACATGACACCAACACATTATATACAGGAGACATGAAAAATGTATGGCACAAAACACAAATATATAGAACAATATAGTAAAGTAGAATCCCACTCCCATCCAGTAATATATTAAGTAAATCCTATATAAAATAAACCCAAACTAAATATAATTTATATTGAACACAGGGGTATAGATATCAGGAAAAGTCAGAAATGAATCCAAGACTGTTTAACCATAGTGAATGCAGTGGAAAAGAAACTGTTTCTATGTCTTATAGCTTGTGCCTTTAGTGACTGGTAGCGTTTCCTCGATGGCTGCCTATTTCAGTGTAGTCTTTGCTTGTATTTCTGACACATTTCCTGACCCATGAAGTATACAGGACCACAGTGGAGTTCAGGTTTATACTTACTGTGCTTTCTGCTGTCTGAATGACACGCTGCTTTTATGTTTCGAGTGAGCAGATGAATTGCCATACCAGACTGTTATGGGGATACTTTCAATGGCAGCCCTAAAAACCTGGGCCACCCCTTATTGGGACAAAAAAAAAAAACTTCTGCTGCTGAGCTTTTTTGATTAGATCAGTTGCATTTCATCCCATTTCATCCACTCACAATGGTGAGTAATAGTGGTGCCAAGAAATGTAAACGATTCCACCCTACTGACATGATGTCATTGACCACTAGGGGAGTAAGAGGTGAGGAGTGTCTCCTAAAATCCACAATCATTTCTACCGTTTTCAGGGAATATGAATTAAGCTTGTTGAGGGTGCACCAACTGGCCTGCTGGTCCACACCCCTCTGATATGACACCTTATGCCATCTGTGTTCAAGGCAGTCAGAGTGGTGTCATCGGCACACATCACCAGTTTAACAGATGGGACAAAAGAGGTGCAGCCACTGGGGTAGAGAGAGAGGGAAAAAGAGTGCCAAATGACTGACACTGATATGAACACATCTTGACTTTTCACTCATCAGTCACATTCCGAGACTGTGATAAAGCGTCAGCTCAGCAGACTAACGATTGATCCAAAATTTATAGGATTACCACCGCAGGTGTCTTTTAACTCTTTTGCTTGTTTTGTTTTTTTTTTTTTAACCTCTGCTGTAAATTAGTTTCGGCAAGTATTTCACTGAAATACAGAGTAATCACCTTAGGACAGCAATGGGAAAACAGCTCTGAGGGGAATTTTTCATTTTATATAGCAATGTGCTGTATCAGTATATGCTCCCAACCTCACCCTCTCCTCTCCCTTTTACAATGAGAACTATCACACTGTGTATTACATATTTAATGAAATAAACAGACTTCTAATCTCTCTGGGATCATGAAATAACTTTTATCGACCAGGTTGACAAAATATTAGACGTAATAGTAAACTTTGCACCTTGGGATTAGTGTTACATTCAGCTACTCAGTTCGGGTCTGTTCATTTTGTTCCAGTCATGTATGTCATCTGTGTCATTTTCATACTCCTAAATCCATTCTGCTCGATGTGCCTGTTTGAACGTGATACTTTTCTCCCTGATTGAACAGTGGTACAGTGACTAGTGCTGCTGCCTCACAGCTCTAGACTCCCAGGTTTAAATATTGATTTTTTTAATGAGGGTTTTCACTCACTTCTTCTGTCTATGGCTATAACTTGGTACAAAGGGTCTCCTTCCACTCCAAAGGACTTAAAAATGAGGTTAACCAAGGATTATAAATTGACCTAATTGAAGTAAGTGTGTGTGTGCACATGAGTGTACCCTGTCTGGCACTGGCTCCACAGTGCCACAATGAGCACCATGTCCGCATGGCACTGTATTGTATAAGATACATACGTTGGTTAGACTATGGATGGATAAGCTTTTCCAAACGGCTTATATTTGAAATGTGCAGACTACAATGCCATGCTCCACATGTTAAAATCTCACTGCGGCAAAAAACTGCATGTTGAAATGTTGAGCTAAGGTTAATATTACATAAAAGTGTGAGGAGCTATATGTTAATGGTAGTACATGCCACAGGGTTCTATTTATTGTTATCATTGTTGTTCTTTGTGCTGAACATCTTTACAAATATAATGCAGTTAATTCAAAAAGTACAAAAGTATTATTATGACGTACTGAATGACATAATACGGCACAGCACAGAAGAGGACTGACTGAATATTTAATTGCATAAATTAGTACATTATTATAATGTAGGATGGCACTACAAGAAATGACATGTGGAGAGGACAGCAGACCATACAGTTCAGTTTGGCAAGGCATTGTACAGTAAAAAATAATAGTGTTGGAAAAAATCCTCATACAAGGTGTGGTGCCAAATGTTTTGACAGTGTTGTATTGTAGAAAATTATAAGGTTAGATAAAGACAGACTACTCATTCAGTGGGGCCTAAGGCAACACATTGTGTCATGTGATGCAGAACATTAGTTTTCATGTCAGCTCTAAAGAGCCCCCTAGAGCTACCGCAAGACAATGCAGCCATATCCCAGACTGTAAAATGATCCAATAACTGAAATAAAAACTGTTGTGAAACTTCATGAGACAGAAGTTTGGCAAGTCAAGAGTACCATGACAAAGCAAAAAAAAAAAAAAATTACTCTCTAATTTGAAGGCATTTGGAAAAAACACAGACAAATCAAATGCAAATTAGCACTTGCAGATGCACAATATCACACTGGAACAATCTCAGGAAATATTCTTCAAAAATGTGAAATGGCTGCCAGTAAAGAGTTTGAGAACTGTCTGTCAGCGCTCAGCTCTCAGCTGATACGGACGCCAATGCATCTCACTGGGTATGAGAGGAATGTTGTCGAACATGTCTGGGAGCACCTGCAAAAAGCAAGACCTCAGTAAAATGTTGTGTTCATTTAGAAAGCTTCCCAAAACTTTCAACAAGGTCCATGTTATCTCTTTGGTGACAAAAACTGCTACTTACTTGGACAAGGAGGTGCTTACTTTATTCCATGTCTTTACGTTTCTTTACGTGTGCATGAACAGGTGCAAAGTCTTTGGCACCATTATGCAGGTATTATTGCCTGCCCTCTTCTCCTCATTATAAACCTTTCAAAGAATTTCCAGAGTGATCGAAATCTCTCATTACAAATTTCAAAGAGCCATGCTGTTTGAAGAAGAAAAAAAAAAAACATGAATAATTAACTTACACAAAATACATTTATTGTACAAAATAATTTGTGTGACAAATAAAACATGTTAATAAATGGTTTGCTCATGATACACTATTGATAGATAGATAGATAGATAGATAGATAGATAGATAGATAGATAGATAGATAGATAGATAGATAGATAGATAGATAGATAGATAGATAGATAGATAGATAGATAGATAGATAGAGCCCTGGATGTCAGTGATATATATAAATGAAAAATGTCGATGAATTTAATACTTAATGACGATAATCCTTACTAAATTACAAGACAGTGATGTTCCTCTGTATTATTCATAAATTATTACTAAAACACACAAACACCACAGGCTATACCACATTTGGAGAGTAAACACCCCAACATGGGCTGAATTTGAGACGTTGATGTTCAAATGTTTTCTTTGTGTTCTATAATGGCTGGCACTGACATCCAGGGCTGAGTGCCACTTTGTGCCCCTTTGTGCTGGGCTGCATACTGGCTTACTGTGACCTAAACTGAGCATACGAGTTAGAAAATAGACAAGTGGGTGAATAACTGCTCTTCATCTGTAATTGCATTTCTATTTTTATAAGTAATAGTCATCCATTCATCTATTTTTTAACTTGCTTGTACGGCTCAACATCACGGAGATGAAAAGGCAGTACATATAGTATACCAACAGCAAGGAGCACAAGGGAGGTACCCCAGAAAGTCCTGGGGGGGCACCAGTCCACTGCAGGGCATACCCATGTATACTGGGCCAATGCTGAATCGCCAGTTAACCCTAAGGGGCATGTCTTTGGGGTGTGGGTAGAAAAATTCAGTAGCGATGTGCCACATTGTAAGCAAATTCCAAATAATTTCTTACTGCCTAATGTAAATGTGTATTGTTTGCACAAATGATGATGCAATCACATTAAAAAATAGAAGACAGACATTCAATTAAACCCACAATTTTCATAAACCCTTCATATTTATAAGGCTAATTTCATTACATATAAGATCTTGTTTAAACCCCATTATAAAGAAAGAGTGTGTGAAACTATTTTAAGTAATGTGTAGGAGCAGTAGGTGCAGTATTGTTGCATGGCAGTAGTACTGGAATATAATATAGTGGAAAGTACTTGCATGTACACATATATGTTTAGCTAATTTACATTCATTTTCCAAACCACAAGCCAGTTAATGCATACAGTGTACCAGCACAGTATGTCACGTTCACCTTCATTGTTTTGTGTACACCATGCATTGCGATTCGCACCTGAATGCCTCCCACCAGCTAGTGACTTCAGTATAATATAATCAACAGACAACAATCAAACTTCGTATATTATAAACACGTACACTTGCAATTATTACATTTCCAGTTTAAATGGGGTTACTGTTTGCAGTTTCAAGTGATAATGACTTTTAAGTGCACTTGAAAACTCACTTTGAGCTTTTTGTTGAAGGTAGAAGCTGTGGCAGTAGACAGATGTTAAGAGTTTAGAGTGGAGAAGAGAATGTTAAACAAAGTGTTATTTCTCCACCTTTCATTATATGCAGTAATTATTGTATTGCAGTTATTAACAGATGAACATTCAAGATGGAATTCAGGGAGGCTCTCTTTGTATAAGTGGTTAATAGAAATGGAGATAAATCTCAGCAGCCATGTAGATCACCCATTTTGATGACTTACCATTAAGCTACACTGCAAAACGTGCCTATGCAAAAACTAAGAAGGTAAAACAAAAATCGTTTTTGCTTTAAAAAATCAGCCAATGGAATTTAGCAAAATTTATTTGACAAGATTTCTTACAATAAACTAAATAATCTTAAACACTTTTTTGGATAAGTCATGGCTTGATCCAGAAACTTGCTCAGATTTCATTTTTTGCAGTGTAATCAAATGAACGTACTACAAAGATGCTTCTTATTTGTAAATGTACTCATGCTTTCATTTCACTGATTAATTAGTAATATGAGTTCTAAGCACAGTACTCGGAATGCTGTGCCTTCTTTCTGGCCGGGTATATTTCTTTTGCATTCAGATTCTGAAATGAATGTTTTTTCTTTCCCCTTCAGATGAATCAGTGACTCCTGAGCAGATGAAGGTCAGGAAGACACAGAGACCTGACAGTGTGAAATTAGGGAAAAAAGAGGAAGGCCGTAATGTGATAAAACAGAAAACATGTTTTTCTGCCTTTTTTTTCTCTTTTGAATTGCATGGAAGCACGTGAAAAAAAAGACTCAGTGAGTGAAATCTCTCTCGTGAGAACGGCTGATCGCACTGAAACGATGCATGTGACAGGGCCACGAACACAAAGAGCCTGACATGCAAAGTAAAATTTCTACAGTTTTTACATTTCATTTTATTTTGTGGATGTGAGCTTTGTCTGCTGTTATCTTTCGCAAATCCTCTGTAAAAGGAAAAGGTCTTAAATCAAAAGCCATAGCGTGAAGAACCGTATCTTATCTCAGTACCCCCAGATGCAATCTGTTAACAAGATCCATCTGTTAAATCTTTCCAAAGGTCAAACATTACATAAAGTGAATGCAGCGGCATTTCAGTTCACATCCTATTTATAGTGCATAGTAAAAAAAAGAAAAAAATAGAAAAAAGTCCCAAGTGGAAAACTTAATTGGCCACAGGCTTTCTCCAGCCATCCATCCTGGTCACTGTGGGGTGAGCTCATGTCTCATCCAGACTGGAACTTTAATGCTACATGGAGATGATAAAAAATAGGTTATTAACCAGGGTGGAAGGCTAGTATATAGGAGAGCAGTGCCATCATGGTGTCACATGTGATGTGACAAGTGTGCGCTGCTATACTTAGGAAAGAGGTGTGGATAGAGCAAATTCCAAATCATTTCTTACTGACTAATGTAAATGTGTATTGTTTGCTAATTTCAAAGGCTAATTTCATTTCTCTATTATAAAAAAAATCTTGGAAGGAGACGAGACGTGATTTTATCAGAGAGACACTTTCACGTTCTGAAAGACGAGACTTTGTGCCAAGAGATTTAACCACACCTGGGGCCGGAAATAAAAGACAAAGAGTAGATGACAAAGTAGAACGTCTTAAGAGGTTCCAAAACATTGGTGCGATACACATGCAGAGCAGGTTAGAGATAATGAAATTATGAAAATTCGAAAATCTCAAATAAAATGATAGTAAAGATCACATTAGCGCAAACAAAAGGAAAATATTACTTGGTGAAATAACAGAGCAGTAAAAACAGATCAAATATACTGTATTGGTCGGATTTAAACTTTAAGTCGGAGACTTGTAGATTGTCTAATTGGTGTTGCCATCAGGGAAAAGTAGCATTTCTTCCCAATGAAGAGGCCTATCCGCGAGGATTAAAAGATTTGTTGTTTGGTGAAAGTGAAATCCACATACGCGAGCGGCAGAGACGCAAAGTTGGTGACGCGTAGCTTCGGCGGGAGGATTGACGAGTGAAGCGAAGCCCCCTTGTTACATATAAGATCTTGTTTAAAACTCCATTATAAAGGAAGAGTATGTGAAACTATTTTTAAAAATGTGTAGCAGAAACAGAAGAAGGAAATAAGTGAACACTGAGTACCCAAAGAGAGGGATGGGGCCTAAGGTGGAGGCTTCTAGAGACTGAGGAGGCTGTAGGCATAGAACCAAGTCTAGAGTGTATCCATCCAGATGCAAAAACACAATTGTTTCATATTATTTATGTACATTAATAGGGGAATGCTGGGCATGGCATGGATGCCAAAAATGGGCATTTGTTCCCAGAATGTTTGAACAGAGGTCATACAGAAAACATAACTAAGCCAAGGTCAGCACCTATTTCTAGAGCATTGGGTGCAAGATAGAAACCAACCCTGCACTAGACATCAGTCCATTCCATACCCACTCGTACACACAGCTTCACCCACACAGGACCATTATGCCAACCTAAAGTACACATCTTTGGGAATGTGGGAAGTAATCCAGAGCAGAAGCCGTTCAGATGTGGCAGGAACGTCTATACTCTGGACAGTCAGTGGCCAGTCATGGAATTCAAAGCTGTGAGGCAGCAATACTAAGCCCCACTGCGCCATGACCCAACACAAATCACATCATGCAAAATAAACTAAATACCCGTACGTTTGCATTCGTCTTTAACCTTGTAACAGGGTCCATACCTTAATGGGCAGGATTCATTTTATTGGGGATAAGTTAAACATAAAGATTCAACAGGTAGGTTTTTCAGTTGATTCGTATTCTTTATTTGTTTGTGTTATCCTTTTAATGTTATTTATCTTTCAGTGACATCTTATTTATATCTGTTTTGAGTCAACTGGTATTTTGATGATTTTGGTAAAGCACACTAAGCTACATTCAATGTATGAAATGTGTCATATAAATCTATATATAAAATTTTAAGGGTTATCTGTCTGTCACACAAAACAACACACACTCCTTGCTCCCTCATCTTGGTTCCAGTCAACAGCTTATGCCATGACATATGCAACGCGACACATGAATTGGACACCCGGAACACAGCAGCCCTTAAATTGGGTTGTGACTCCTTCTCATGGCCAGCAGAGATGGGGCAACTCACAACAACTCATATACACAAAAACAATGGCCGAGCAATCACACCGCATGTCTGGCATTAACACAGAATGGAGGGAACGGCACATGGCATTGGTGAGAGGAATCAGGAGAAGCTACATAATGCACATTACACAGGCCACTTCAGATCCTTCTCGCTGCAAGTTCATTATAAACAATGGGCAAACACCACCACCAGCAGATTTAGGCTTTAACTCCAAAAAAGACAAACCCTGAAGCCTGTCCATTGTAAACCCGATCCAATTCTTTTCCATTTCCTTTTATGTGAGGACCAGAGAACCATGTGTTCCATTAGTAAATGTATATTTAATAATTGATTGAGAGCACTGTATAAATTAAGTACCTAGTATGAGGGGGCACCCAGCTGGCCAGAGGCTAGCAGGGGCAGCAACAACAGCAGATTTACACTGAACAAGTTCTGGAGAAGACTCAAAGTGTAAGCCACAATGCCAGCAGAAGAGGTAGGAGGCTACCAGGGGACAGTACAGCTTGTATATGTGGTGGGTGCTCATTTAGAGTGCAAAATGCATTGTTAATGTTCCCAGAGGACTGTAGAGGTTAGTTAACCGAGCATGTGACAGGAATGTCTGACCCTCTGAAAAGAGCAAAGGTAAGAGAGGCCATGGAAGGGTGGGTAATAAACACCTTCTGCCTAATAGCAGATTGCACAAAGTGAAGCAGCATGCTTTCGAAAGTGAATCAGAAGAGCTGATATCATGCATTGTTGCTTTTATCATGTGGTGAATGGCACCATGATTTCACTTGAGGACTTGTGATTCCACCCATTGCATCACAAGATTGCTCCACCTTGATGTTATCTTGGATCCATGAAAATAATGAGAGAGCAGACAAAGAAAACAAATGAGAAAAAGGCACAAATATTCCAAAATTTCGAACATACCAATCCAAACCATTATGGCTGTTATTTTCAGTGGGTTTCCATCAATGCAGGGCCCCCTTTCAGTCCAGGCTATAATGGGCTATTCCAAGTTGGCGGTGACACTACCACAAAACTGGAAGTGAAGCCTGAAAGAGCAAACTTAGAGCATAACAAGGAAATGACCGGTACATTCTACAAAACACAAGTTAATGGATAGAAAATGAAATTAAGTTACCACAGTGGAGCAAATGAACAAAAAAAAAGTGTATGTTACAGACGCTTCATCGCCTACTCGGCAGACAGTTATGCCTCCCCAGGTGAACTCATTTTGGTTTTGGTGCTGAGATATTAATTTATCTTTTTCTGCAATTTCCAAATTTTATGTTAATCTGAGTCAACTGCAACAGGTGAAACTTGTTTTTCCAATTTAAAAAAACTTCAACAAAAGTGTGGACTTTCCCAGATGTGCAGCTCAGGTTGCCATCCTTTGTTATTAATGTAGGCGCCCTGGTGGCTCTGAGGCTAGGGATCTGCACTGGCAGTCAGAAGGTTGCCGGTTCAAATCCCGTAAATGCCAAAAGGGACTCTGCTCTGTTGGGCCCTTGAGCAAGGCCCTTAACCTGCAATTGCTGAGCACTTTGAGTAGTAAGAAAAGCGCTATTAAAATGCAAAGAATTAATGTGAATTTAACTTTCAGGACTTTAGGTGACATGAAACAGATTTGGCAATTTTTCCACCTCTTTTTTACTGTTAATATGGGCAATGCTCCAGGTTGTCCAGTGCAATAGAGGAATTTTATAAATAAATTTCCAAAGTTTCTTTGCTTGATATGTACAGACTGCACATTACTCAGGATTATGTGGCATCAATTTCAGTTGTGGGGTATTCTTAAGAATGGAAAATTACTAAAAGCAATTATACAAGCATACTAACAGATACAAATCTTTGCAAAAACTTAATTGTTCTGGCGTCCAGCATCTTCCGTTTGTGCAGAAGCAAGCAGTTTGTTGTACACGTTCAGAACAAAGGCATCAAATTGCTGTTATTGGTGTTTGATTGCCCTTAGTCACTTTACTAAAACGTTTTATATTTAAACCATTTCTTTGAACAATTATGCGTAGTGTTAATACTTGTCATATTAACACATGTGCTAGTTTGCCTGGGATATTAAGCACACCTAGACTTTATACAGCTTTAGGCTAATAAGTAGAGAAGAGGGCAGGTAATGGGATAATTTGGGGTCCCATTCCAGCTTTGCTATCAGCCCCCAAATCATTAAATACACCCCTGTACGGGTGGGTCCTGTGATGAAGTGACTCCTAAAGCACCCAGTGCTACGACGCTGAATTGGATTAAATGGACTGAAGAATTGTATGGTGTGCACTTTATCAGGAACTTCAGTTTTTAAAATGTCACCATCATGATAACATCCAGATGACATTAGCAGGAAAGGAAGGCCTGCAGATAATTTCCTTGGTTATATTTATATGATTATAATAATTGCACAACGTGCTAAAAACAGTGTAGCAGTATTATACAAGATGTTGTGATGTATTATTTTTTTTAAAATTCCTCAGCAATGATTCATCTGAAGTTTGCTTGCAACTGTAATTATATATAATAATGGCCCTGATCAGTTCCTCTTAAAGGTGCATTTTCAGATTCTGAAGGGACGTCTTTATATTTCCAGAGCTCCCAGTTTCATGCAGGAGTGCACAGTAGTGATCTCAAATTCAGTCCCTGTGGAGATCCAGTGGGCGCAGGGTTTGCTTGAAACTAAATTCCTAATTAGAGGCCGAGTCTCACTGTTTATGGCGCATGCTGTTTAATAATGCAGATTGTTTCTGTTCTCATTCTGCCGCCTCAGAAATTTATAGCTGTGTCTGTTTTAGTTTCTGAGAAAATCAATACACTGTCTGGTATAGTGAAATCAATAAATACCCTCTCAAACCCTTGACCTTTTTCTCTTTTTCTAAATATTGTATTCAGACAGGTATAAAAGGGTCCATGTTAGATGCTCCATTTTAAGTTGCTTTGTTATTTGCAGCTCATTTTCCCCTAGTTAAGGAAAAATCAATAAAGGATTCAGAATCTTAAGAATAAATAAACACCATTTCTGAGACTCAGATGGGTTCAGGGTGAAAAGTAAATAGGAGTTAAACTGTCCAGGCCGCAAGGCCACATGGAATTAGGGTCCTCTCATGTGTGTCACGCCAAAGTGGGCCAGTGGGGTCCCTAGCAACCTAATGTGCTTTTGGCCTTATTGATAAATAACTCAGGCATGATGGCCGAGGAGCTATTTTAGAGGGGCAAACAAGGCTTACATACCATAATACAATAAAATGAAATCAGAGAAGATTAACAGTGAGCGCCTGGACAGCTATTGTGAATAAATTCGCACGACAAGATGTGCAGCACCGTTCAGATTACAAAATCCAGGACTTCCCTGCTTATGTAATGAAACCTATATGTATAAAAAATTAAAAACAACACAAAGCAACCAATAATAATAACCATGGTAACCGTGACTGCATAATGATAAATATTATGTAATGCTAGTTGGTCCACCTTCATCATGCCAGAAGCAAAGTCAAATGGAAAGCCGGGCTGGAAACTTTGTCTTGGTGGGCTTTAGTGTCATTTGACTTCTGCGGGTAATTTGATTCTTAATCACAAGGGAATAAGTCTAAATTATAAATTGAAAAATATAAAAAAATTAATTGGGTCATGCATAAAATGTAAAAGAAACACATGTCACTGCTCATCTGGGCAGTTATAGTCCCCTTAACACGACACGATTTTCTCAGTCGTACATTTCGTTTATATAATCGTATTGGGCAGCTGCGCCACACTCCCCGTGTAAACTGACATAGCCATTTAGTATTGGATTGTTTTTAAGTCATAGGGGTGGGCTCATGACTCTGTGTGTGCGTGTGTGAGTGAGAGCTGAATGAGTGCCCACCAGGAAGTACAATGCATGCGAAGCAACTACAAGGAAAGAAGAAAAATGCATGATATGGACTGCACAAACAGAAGAGAGGCCCTTGTTTGTCATACCATAACCAGATAGAAAAAGGGAAAAGATGAGCCAACACTGCACCTGAACTCTCCATACCTGGAAAAGCATTCGTATTGTCGGGTAGCACAAAAAATGCAGTGAGCTCATGACACTTTGAAAAATTCAAAATGTGCCGAGAAGTCATTATGCAGTCGTGGAATCTGTCATTCAAGTCGTAGAATCTGACACCCAAAGTGGGCAAAATCCTGCAAGTGCGGTTGTTAGGTCTGACATGCTCTCCGACTAGAAGTTGAGCGATGTGCCCCCAGTCTTACGGACAACACAGATGAGGCTCTGCTACTAAACCATATATAATAAAATGCTGATGTCTGTTAATCTGTCACACGATTATTCACAAACTACAGGGCTAGAACCTTGATCTTGGTCTTAATCGAAAGCTCATAACTTGATGCGTTCCGGAAACTCCAATAATATCATGTAGTGGCAGCCTTGGCGAAGTGACCTGTGGTCAGGTGTTTATAATGGCAATGAAAGTGCAAAAACAAGTCACATAGCAGAAAGAAAACGTATAGCAGCAAAATCTACTTAGCATCAAGCGAACTGAAGAAGTCATAAACATGATGAAGAACACCATTATAGGAAGAAGAAGAGCAGCATCTTCTGCTGAGTGTCAAGTGTGGGATACAGACAATCACAGAGAGTTTACTGTTATTTTTATCTAGTCTTATTTTGGGTCACACAAACTCCTCCTATCAGAAGACAAGTTGATAAACCACATTGACAAGCAAGAAGTAATCCTGAATATAGACCAGGTGGCCAACAGACAAACATGATGGCTTATAGCATTGCAAGATAAAGCGCAGGGTACAAAATGCAAGGATGAGAAGGATTGCATAGAAATTGCACAGTAACAATCGAGAAGATCGTCAAATACTTGAAACATCCACCATATGAAAGCATTGCTTTTATATCCTTACATTGATGTTTCTTTGACAACCACCACTTAGCAAAGTTACACCAGCGATGTGATCGATATCAAGCTCTATTTTTTAATGCCGAAACAAAACAGTGTGCAGTCACAATAGAAAAGTTCTATTAGATAGATGAACTATAACAAGTAATAAAATGCATTATCACTTCTAGAGGAAATGAAAGAAGTGACATGTCTTATGTATTCTAAACGGTTAATAGCTCCTTATCTTTAACTTCATTTTTATTTCCATTTTATTTTAGAACTATGGGTCTGCAAGTTTCTCAAGTTCCATTATAAAACCAATGACTTTATTAACACAACTGAAATGAGGTGCGATGGGCTCATGGCAGGTCAGGCCTCTTCAACTCCCATTTCTCCGCATCCCCAGGGTTTCCTGCCTATAGCCACTTCCTTCACATGTTGCCTTTGACCACACCTCTTATTATGGGTTGCCTGGCCGCAGCAATTATAAAGTGGTCACATGACATTATTCAGGACGGCAGCTTTTCACTGAGTTCCTTGAGCCTTTCATGTCTGCTGAGCCTCTGTTCCCCGAGTGCTCTGTTTGTTTTTGTGCTCCTGACTTTTTGCCCCCCTGCTTGGTATTTTTAACTGTGTTTCCTATCCTTGTGTTTTGACTACAATTTCAGTTTTGGATTCCTGACCTCCCGTCTGCTTTCTGATTATGACCTTGTCTGCTCTTTCAAACAGGATCATTTGTTTACAGATTTTGACAGCTCTTCTCTGCTTCTGTACAAATCACCATCTCAAGACTGGCCTTACACCGCCACGAGCTTCCTTCACACGAGACAGTAAGGCGTGATCAAAGACTGGGCAGGGCACTGCTGCCAATGACATGATAAGGAAGGGTGTACAACTGAAAGGGGGCAAATCAGTGACAAGATAAGAGGATGGAGCTTCACTGGATGAGTGGCAGACTTGGAGGGGGAACTGAGCTAAAGTTTTATTTTACTGAAGAACTCTCATGAAAGACAATTTACACAAGGTGTGAAAAACAACCATAACAAATGTCCATTCATCAATTTTACAAAACAAAACTTGGATTCTTGGAGAATATAGTGCATAGTGTACCAGTAGTAGGATTTGAACCCTGAGCTTTGTGATTTCAAGTTCAATGCCTTCATCATCTATTAAGTTCTGCAGGTCATGTGACTGAGCCAGAACTGAGTTGCTCAGTTACCTGTAATGGTTTTCCAGGTGTTTATGTATTTTATTGTTGTTTTTGAGTTATTATGTCTTTTATGTATTTTCTGTGGACTATTTACTTTCTATGTATCTCTACTTGTCCTGCTATGTTTGTTTTGTTTTGTGGGTAGTTCCCACTGAGGCAGGGCTACCTGCCTATCACCGTCAAGAAGCTGCCCTCGGCCCTATAAAGGCTGAGAAAACAACCAGTCCCTTGCGGTTCATTATAATGCACTTGATGATTTCAGGGAGTTATAGTGATTATTGTGCTTTTAGGTATTTCCTGGATTCTGTGATCATCATGCTCCATTTGTGACCATTCTTTCTGGATTTGTGTGTTGGCCAGTAGGGGACACCATTAATCCCCAAACCAAAGGTTATTTTTATTTTCAAACAGCACCTATGAAAGGCTTATTTTTCTCACGAGTGCACAATCCAATCCTTTTCTTTTCTCCTCCACTCTTCCCAGGTGAGTGTTGTCCATCTACCCTTCCGACTCCAACACCACCCTGCAACAGGGCATTCATCTCCTGTTAGCTTCTTCTGGTGGCCCCCACAGAACCCAACAGGGCAGCCCTATGGGACCACAACTTCCATGCTGCCCAGCAGGCGTCCTAATAGGGGCTCACCACAAGGGATGCTTCCACTCAGTGTATGGGGAGGCAGACTCCAACCCGGAAGGGGACCTCTACTTATTCAGGTTGGGATGCTTCTCCACTCAGGTCACCCATCCATTATGCTGGCCACTCAGCCAGGTAAGGGACTCCCACCCATTGCTGCTGGGATGCCAGTGCCCCTCCATGCCCACCTCCCTTCTTGTTATACTGGTCTTCTGAGAAGGTAAGGGACGTCAGCCCATCCATCACAGAGTTTGTTGGACTTTGTGTTTCTATTTCAGTCTACTCCTTCTGTGTTTTTGTGCTCTTGCTCTTTTTTTATTTATAAAGAATATGCATCTACCTTTTATGTATGCAAGCCAAAGGCTGATGGATCTTTCCATTTTTGGGTTATTGGTACAGTCTGTCGGGATTTCATGCTAAGGTAACTCCTAAGTTCATGACCTTACCAGCCTGAGGTTTTTATTGTCTTTGTAAGTTAAAACTTGAAATCTTCCTTTGTACCAAGAGTATAATTAGGAGTTAAAGACTAGCGCCAGTGTAGCACTTCTTGCATACATATATTTTTAATTTGCTAAACGCATTTTCCATTCCCTGCCTTACAATAGCTTTGCCTTTTAGATCCAGTGTCCTTGTTTCAAATCCTGTGTCTAGTTCTTGTCTACATGGTTTTCCTCCCACATCCCAAAGACATTGAACTGGCGACCCATCCTGGGTTGGCCCCTGCGCTGTGCCCAATGCAAGGACAAGCTCTGGCCCCGATGACCCTGAATTTAAAAACACACAGGCAGCATCATTTCTGTTAGATTAAACTGATAAAACACTTTGCAGCTTCTTTCCATTTCATGTAGTTTAATTCTTAACATTCGTAATGAATATATTTAAATGTTTCATTTTATGAATCTGGAATTGGCTTAGTTTGGCACCTTTTTAATTATCTTAATGCTTTTGTTTGTCTTTGGTGCTTTTTAAAAACACAAACTGGTGTCTGCGGCTATGATTTTCAATGAAATGAGATTTGCACAAGCGGCAGACGAGAGTCTAGTATGACAGCTCAACATGTGCCCTCAAATTGGGTTTCCTTGGTAACCATGAAAACTCAAAGTTCGGGAAGGCAAAGCGGGGTCTGCTAGTGTTGGCTTGGCATTGCTGCATTGGATAACGGGGTAAAATACACACGCACACACTTTTTCTCCTGTGCTTACTTCTAAGACTTTTCATTTTTTATTACCTAAACATTTCGGTATTAAATTATGCCCCTGACATGATATACTCAGACTGTGGTATATTTTAGTTTTAAAATATGCATGTTTGTGTTTAGAATATCATGAAATATTGGTTTTAATATCCTACACCACACGACTTGCACGTAGGCTTATTTGGCTCAACTAGAAGAATCCCAATTCACCCTCACTAACTCAGTGGGAAAGCAATGCTGTATATTATCTCAGATTGGAAAAAATCAAATTCTCTTTACAGGGATCAGATTAGAATTTAACAAAGACTCATTAATGGAGTTGTAAAGTAAATGAGCCTGGCCTGTGCTAAACCTTTTTATTTTGTTTGAATGTTTTATCCTACTGTATATGAAGAACCATTTTAGATGGGGTTCTGGTCTTGAAGCTCTCCTGGAGGTTGTGTGGCGAGTTTCAAGAATGGTCTTTGGAACATGCTGTTGTACGTGCTGTGTTTTCTAATTGGATTTTGTTTAAGTCTTCAAAGATATATGCAGAAAATTTTAAAAAAGAATTAGGGGGTTCGCCCCCTGCTCGCTTCGCTTGCCAACCCCCCATGCCTGCACTACACGCCAGCCACTTTGCACCTCTGCCGCTCGTGTTGTGAAGAGGGGGGCTGAACTCACCCTGAGGTGATGCAGTCGCTCCTCCAAAACCCCCTCTTAAATGGTGATACAATGAGAAACAAATACAGTTTTTTCTTTTACCTCCTCTTTGCTCGATCAGCTGCTGGCTTGCTGCTGCTGCCGTGCCATGTGATCTGCATCTCGCGCAGCACTTCAAACATTTAAAAGCCTGTACAGCAGCTGTCCTACAAATTGTCTTTTATTTCTGGCCTGGGTGTAGTTAAATCTCTTGGCACAAAATCTCGTCTCGCGACACGTGAATTCTTGATATTTTTTAGTTTAGAATTTAAAAAAATCTAACAACACCACATTAAAGTTTGATACATTCTGAAAAGAATGATACCAAATATATATATATGTAGGTTTTAAAATAAGCCCGATTTAAAGCGTGACAAAACACGTGACATAAAATCACATTTTAGGCTTTTATTTAGGATTTTATATAGTTTATTTTTTAAATACAAATATTTGAATTAGAAGTAGAAATGTTTGCGCCACACATGGTGGAGCAGTGGTTAGTCCTGCTTCCCCATAGACATGGGGCTCTGGCTTCCCATCCTGCTGCAGTCACCATTGGCATGGAGTTTGCTGTCCAAAGACAGTTCATGTATTGTGTGCCTAGTCAAGCCAGGAGTGACAATGGCACTCCGCAAGCCTGTATGGGGAGACAATGGATTGATGTATCCCATGAGCCTATCTCCATGTAAAATACAATTATTTATATTCTGTTTGGTTCAAGTTAACCTTTACAGCTAAAAGCACCTGACCTAACAGCCTTGGAGTTTATAGTCCAGTACTATCACAGCTAGGTCACATTCTTCCTCTAATTTATTTATTTTTCAAGTATAATTACCAAAACCAGATTACATTTTTTATTGCCTGAAGTTCAAGGCTGGATTGAGGCTGTTTAATCCCTTAGGATCTTGTTGGCAGTTTGCTAGTTATTTGATCACCAAATACATTTTGTTTTCAGTTTGATGTGCTGTATTTTGGTAAGATGCTGTGACTTATGTTTTTGATATTTGTATTAATTGCTGTACACAAATTCTTTTCCCAATTTTATATACAACTTTATCACACACACTCCACATGGACAACATGGGTCACACTCATGATGTTCAAGCTCCATTAATGTACATTGCAGCAAGTCAGATATTATATCTGGAACTTCAGTTCTGCTCTTCCCATCCATGAGGTCACACAGAAAAATCTTTTGAATAAGTTTGTAGAAAATAAATAAAGAGAGACTAAGAGCTTGGACCAACATGGCCAGTTCATCGCATTGGGACATGCTGATGGAGACCATTGAGCTCTAGCGTGGGCAGACGCAGATGCCTGCAGTTTGTTAAGCTGTGGACAGGCCCAGCACAGCCATTGAATTTTGAGGAGCCCTGCTATGTCTTGTACCATCTGCAGGCAAAAAAGCTGAACTGATATTTCACACAGGAGGTAGCAGTAAAGGGGAAAACAAGGGTCATGATCATCTACTGGCACTTGCACCTTGATAGTTTCACCGCAGATCATCAAGTTTTAATCCATTAATTCATTTTCAAACCTGCCCAATCCTGTTCTGGGTCCAAAGTCTATTCAGCGGCATTGAATGAATTAGTCTGTCTGTCATAAGGCACACTTAAAGACAATTCCACATGAAGCCAATTTAGAGTCTCGAAGGAATGTAGTGCACTCGTCTTTGAGGTGTGGGACTAAAACAGGAGCATCTGAAGAAAAAGCCACCGAGACTTTGGGGAAAAAAGCAAACTTCACTCGGACAGCGACCAGGCGCAGAATACAAACTCGGGAGTTGTGAAGGAGCAATGTCGTTGTTGTAAACTTACATTATATACCCATTGTCTCATCAACGACTTTAATCAGGATGATGTCATAATATAAAGAATTCTGTTTTAGTAGCTTCCACGCATTTAATTTTTTCCCCATTTTGCATTGTTATGTGCTCCTCCATTTTGGTTGACCTTGGCAAGCTCATTAGACTCTCCAGTTAATTATGGCCATTGGTGGGTTATTAAAATTCTAAACATCAGCTTTCAGCTTCACTTCCTGTAGATGGTGTGCACTGCTTCTACAACACATCAGTTATCCTTTAGCCTCCCTAATCCTTCCCAAGGGACCTGACGGACTTTATGCTACCATCACTGCCAGTATTGTCCAAGTGTGCCATGACATACTGGGCTAATCACCTGGACTCATATTAACCACCAATTTGTCTCCTCTGAAACTCACCTAGTTATTTGAAGTGACAGTTGTATGTCTCCTTGAAGCATTTTTTGAGTGTTATGGTGACATCAAAAGGTGACTATGAGTCTGAAATACATCCCACATTGGTTTTCCTGTAAACTACAGATCTTGTGAATGTACTGTATGGGCCGCTTCTTCTGGGGGAAACTCTTCATTTTGTTCCAGACAGTATGCATTTAAGGATGGATGGCCCACTCAGGTGAGGGGAACAATCTTCATGAAAGAATGACACAAGTCGACACACGCAAGGTTCAGCAAGTCCCTTAGGAGAAAGAGGAGAGTATACAGTAGCAACACAGAGAGAGGGGGGCACTGCCAGGGTGGGCTGTTGTGTAAGAGCACAGGATGCCCCAGAAAAAGTAGAGGCAGGAAGAGGAAAGAGAAATGCAGTTCACTAAACAAAGTGAAAACTGAAACCAGGAAATCAAACTAAAGTGTGTCAAAGCCAAGTCACCAAACCAAAATTTAAAGTCAAAAGACAGTCAGAGTTCAAAACAAAGCACTAGCACAGAAAGGTTTATTAAATTATCCTCCATTGTGGATGAAGTGTCGGTCCATGACTCTGGTATAAATACAGTCACATTGAAGACATCACACAGTTTTATTTCTAGGGACTTGCTTGCTAGCAAACAGTCACCGCGTCACAGAAACATGACCTGGAAAATCTGATCCCACAAGAAAACAAAATGGTGTTGTGGTGCTTCCAAACCAAAATGTTAAAATAAAATAAGTCTCTAAAAATGAAAGGAAAATTGAATTCTCCAACTTTCAGAATTTCGGTAAAATTTAGTAGTAGGCTACTAGGGTGTTGTACTGTGTTAGCCATTATGAATGTAGTGAGAAGTCAAGCAAAATTACACCTTTTATTGGTTAACTAAAAAGATTACAATATGCCATCTGAAACATTTGTCCAATCCTGAAGAAGTTCAAGGAACACAAGCAAACCTAACAAGCTCTATGTGAAGAAGTAGTATGTTCCAGAACTGGTAGTGTACTGCTTGTGCAGCATGCTTCTCAAAAGCACTAAATATTGGAAACAACATGGTCATAAAGGGTCACTCCCATCGTATTTAGCACCTTCCAGGGTATCGTGCATCACAAACCTCCAACCATAACCAGTTCTAAATATTTTTAAGAGCTACAGCAAAACAACTGACAACAAGTGTTTCCTATATGTAGCGCCTTACCTCACGCTTCTTGTATTGCTTAATCAATAATCCAGTTTTCAATTAACAGCCCACAGTCAAAGGATGCGGACACTCATCCTGTTGCTCGCCACTGCTTGACTGATATGTGGCAGCGTGTAAATGGATTGTTGTCTGCAGTAATCAATCACAGTGTGCTGAAGCGCGACAGGAGGCTTGTGGGTCGATCAGGCAATGCCCAGTTTTATGTATTGAGCTGAGCTATTTGTCGATATTTGTACAAATGCTTGGCCCAAAGAAAGCCGCAGCAGAAAGCAGACATAGACACATCAAATGGCTGGAAGGGATGTTATCAATAATCAGAAGGATTTTGAGTTGATTTTGGTGGGCAGGGGGTTTATTTAAGTTATTCACATGGACCCCTCATCCCTTTCACTTTGTTGGCAGTATCTTGGAAATATGAGCACTCCATTTGGTAGGGACCCAGCTTCCTTAATTTCTAGCATGTTGTGAGTCCAAAGCTTAAATGTTTGGTGGCAAATTTCCAGAGTTTTCTTTTAAACTAGCTTTTAGTCATTGGTTAAAGTTCCTGCACTATTTTATCTTTGCAAAAAGTGATGGTAATTAAGAATATGACATAAGAACAGATTCTCTTGTGCTGTTGCCATGAGGTGCTACAATATCCCCAGGCTCAGCCTTAACTCTTCACACTTACTTGCCCCAGATCCGTAGCTAATGTCTCTTCAGCCCAGTTCTGTGATTTGATTATTTCCTTCATCCGCAAGGAAAATAAAACTTCAGATTAGATTACCTCTGAACGCTCGTTGCCCGAGCAGAGGTGCCATTTGCAGTTAAGGAGGTGACTCAGAAGGTTTCAGCAGCCTGCGCCACATTGTCAGCTCTTGCATAACCTCATTTCATTTTGTTTATCAGTTTGACTCCAACCGCATCAACAAATAAATCATCAGAGATGGAAACAGCAAGCAGAAGAGATGCAGCTTAACCCGTTTAGAACACTACTGTGCTAAAATGAGTACAAATATACACAAACCCACAGTTTCCACGCACACATGTACAGGGGTCTGTAAGCTGGATTTGCTGAACTCTCATCTATACAACTGACACCCACCATCGGACTAGCTGTACCCCCCATTTTCAGCTGAGTTGAGTGTAGAACCTCAGAGCTAGAGGTGTCATAGCTGAGCACCTAACTATTATTATCGTTTGTCTACAGGCCACCCCGTACTTGACCTGGGGTAAATGACTCTACAGTGCAGGTCACAAGAACATAAGAAATCTGACAAATGAAAGGAGACCATTCAGCTCATCAAGCTCGTTTGTTACCTAATAGCTAAGCTATCCCAATATGTCATCCAGATACTTCTTACAGGTTGTCAAAGTTTCTTCAGCTACATGAGTCAGTAGATTCCCACAACTCTTTGCAAAAGGAAGTGATTTCTGACTTCAGTTTTAAATGCACTGCTGGGTTAAGAGAGCCACTGTGTCACTCTAACCATTGTCAGGTTAGAAGTATTGTTATTGAATATCGTTTCTTCATTCTTACCTTTATCTACTTTAACAGGAAACCCGGATGCTACATCAACACCCTCCTCATCTATATCTGATGTGACAACTACCTTGAGGTAATTTAGGGGTCCTATTAGTGCTTCACTGGCGGTTGAACACTGTAATCTTATTCTGGTCCCGTGGAGTATACATTTAGCTGTTGTTGCACATGTGCACCTTGGTCATCTTCATGTAGGGCTGTCAACTCTTTTTCTGTGGAAATGAGGATATTTGGGTTGAAAAATGTGGACTTTTGAGGACGCCTTTCCCTAGGATGCCATAATACACCTTTATACTGTCTTATGGTTTTTTAAAATAATATAAACCTTTAGTAGCATTTTATCAGTATAATTATATTATGATGGCCACAGTCACTGGCAAACTAATAACCCATTAAATATTTTAAATATGTCAAGCCTCTTAGATTAACAGACTTCATTGCTTCCACTCTCATTTGGATAGCTTAACTGTCATAAACCTGTAAAAAAATGATACGCATGGTAAATTCTCTTCTAGTAAAATGAAATTTTACTCTTCTCAATTTAGTTTATTTGCATTCATCTACATTCTTTTATATTTTTCCACTGAAGCTATTTTTCTCAGTAAATCTGGGTTCTTAGCTTAATTTGTATAAAATCTTTATGTAGCATGCTACCGAAATTGAATCTTGTGAGCATTAGCCCCTTAATTGAATCTGTTCTGCCCTTTCGAAAACAAGGATATTTGTCGTTCAAGTAGTCTCTGAACTTGCACTTTCTTTTCGGCATAATGGGTATTCCTGAATTGATATAAATGAAAGAATTATGAAAATATTATTAAATTACTTGAAGAAGTGACTTATTACTTGATCAACTGATAACTAAAAAGAGATTGCATTTATATGACAGAATAAATGTGTGATTTTTTAAAAATTAACTGAAACTTTAACAGCTGACTCATTCATTTACAATTATAAATCCATTTTTGAACAACAGGTGGTACTAACAATATTTTCCATTAAAATATTACAAAGCTGTACTTACTTACACCTAAATATGATGGACTGTACCTGGATGTATTAAAGTTCTTGTTTAACCAAGCCGCTAAAGGAAGAATCAAAAATAAGATATCACATAGAAAATGTGAAATTGTAATTTCGATTTTGAATAAATTCACTTAGTTACGATAAATTAGGATTACAAATAATTAAGGAAAGGAACAACATTTATAATGAACTGTCTACTCACCAAGAAGAATAAAGCTGAATTCAAAAGATGAAGTGAAAAAGCCGCGTTGGACAGATAGTCACTATTCTCGTCAATATCTGCGTTGTTTACTACTGGAATGGAAGTGAAGGTTCTGGGAAAAAAGTGTGCGCACTACTTCCGCAAATGCTGATTGGTGTACAGCTTTCAATTTTTACCAATTACTGTATAAGGATATGGAGATTTTCAAATTTTATAAATTCCTCCTGGACAGTCCATGGTGTGTTAAAAATGAGGACAGCTGGCAGCCCTATCTTCATGGCTTAGTAGAGGTAAGCTGTTGCACCCCACAACTAGAGGGGGCGCTGTCACTAGCATTGACTTCTTTCCCTTCTGCAGTTCTGACAGGCAGACCCAGGACAATGCCTAATACCCGCCTTATGCCCTGACATGACTTCGTCCCTTCCGGCCTGGACACCATAAAAAACAACCTGCCCCTGGAAGATGGCAGCTCACTTCAGAAAGAGACATAACTCTCTGTGACGCACGATGTGGTGTACTTGCTTGAAGCTGACCAATTTATCCGTTAATTTGATAGTACTTGGGAACTGCAGAAGCACTAAATGTGCTTTTTCTTTATTTTTTTTCTTTGTCAAACACAGACAGTTAAGCAGGATTGAAAGTCACAGCACCTCATACCTCTGACAAGCGTTACGCAGAACAGCCAACATTTCATGACACACACACACATTTCTTTGCAGGAGAACAAAGAACATCCCCACCCACAATTACAGCAGCGCAGGTGAGCAGAGAGCTAAGGAGACTTCGTGCCAGCAAAGCAGTGGGTCCAGATGGAGTATCGCCACGACTGCTGAAGGCCTGTGCGTTGGAGCTGGGGAGTCCTCTACAGTGCATCTTCAACCTGAGACTAGAACAGGGGAGAGTCCTGAGGCTTTGGAAAACATCTTGTATCACCCCAGTCCCAAAGGTATCACGTCCTAGTGAGCTGAACAACTTCCGGCCTGTCGCTCTGACGTCACATGTGATGAAGACCATGGAGCGGCTGCTGCTTCACAAACTGAGGCCACAGGTATGCCACGCCCTTGACCCTCTGCAGTTCGCATACCAGGAGAAGGTGGGAGCGGAGGATGCCATCATCTATATGCTACACCGATCCCTCTCCCACTTGGACAGAGGCAGTGGTGCTGTAAGAATTATGTTTCTGGACTTCTCTAGCGCCTTCAACACCATCCAACCTCTGCTCCTTAGGGACAAGCTGACAGAGATGGGAGTAGATTCATACCTGGTAGCATGGATCGTGGACTATCTTACAAACAGACCTCAGTATGTGCATCTCAGGAACTGCAGGTCTGACATTATGGTCAGCAACACAGGAGCGCCGCAGGGGACTGTACTTTCTCTGGTCCTGTTCAGCCTATATACATCAGACTTCCAATACAACTCAGAGTCCTGCCACGTGCAAAAGTTCGCAGACGACACTGCTATCGTGGGCTCCATCAGGAGTGGGAAGGAGGAGGAGTATAGGGACCTAATCAATGACTTTGTTAAATGGTGCGACTCAAACCACCTACACCTGAACACCAGCAAAACCAAGGAGCTGGTGGTGGATTTTAGGAGGCCCAGGCCCCTCCTGGACCCCGTGATCATCAGAGGTAACTGTGTGCAGAGGGTACAGACCTATAAATACCTGGGAGTGCAGCTGGATGATAAATTGGACTGGACTGTCAATACTGATGCTCTGTGTAAGAAAGGACAGAGCCGACTATACTTCCTTAGAAGGCTGGCGTCCTTCAACATCTGCAATAAAATGCTGCAGATGTTCTATCAGACAGTTGTGGCGAGCGCCCTCTTCTACACGGTGGTGTGCTGGGGAGGCAGCATAAAGAAGAGAGACGCCTCACGCCTGGACAAACTGGTGAGGAAGGCAGGCTCTATTGTAGGCATGGAGCTGGACAGTTTGACATCCGTGGCAGAGCGACGGGCGCTCAAAAGGCTCCTATCAATTATGGAGAATCCAATGCATCCACTAAACAGTGTCATCTCCAGACAGAAGAGCAGCTTCAGCGACAGACTGCTGTCACTGTCCTGCTCCACTGACAGACTGAGAAGATCGTTCCTCCCCCAAACTATGCGACTCTTCAATTCCACCCGGGGGGGGGGTAAATGTTAACATTATTCAAAGTTATTGTCTGTTTTTACCTGCATTTTTTCACTCTTTAATATAATATATATATATTTTTTTTTATATTAGTATGCTGCTACTGGAGTATGTGAATTTCCCCTTGAGATTAAAAAAGTATCTATCTATCTATCTAGAAGCCACTCATTTGCTTACTGTAGTGGTGCTGATGTTCACTTGTAACAGCAGCAAAAAAATTGGCTAAAATGTCATTGTTTGGGACATTTTTATTGTTCTGATTGATTTTTTTTTTAAAGTACTAGCAGAGAACTTTGCATTCTTTTTTTTATTAGCTGTAGAAAGGCTAGACTAAACAACATCAATGCCAGTCACAGTCACAGTCCAGGACCGCAGGTCCAGTAAATTAACACCATGAACAGCAAAAGAATATCATTGTGAGGGTAAAGCAGTAAAATAAAATGAAACCCCCTAACAATGAAGATCTCCTGAATTTGTATTTGAGCTGATGTTTTTGGACACCATGATATATTTTTAAAAAGTACTTTCAGGGACTCCTTCAGTTTTGTGGCTTTCAGGGGTTCCAAACAGGGAGGTGCCTCCTTTTAAAACAATACCATCCTCACCAGAGTTTAGGCTGACAAAGGCCTCACTGCTTATTTGAAAGCAAAGGCCTGAAAAGATAAATCACCCCATAGCAGGGAGGAGATTAGAACAAGGAGGCCATGTGGATGAGCTCCGATACAAACGTGGGAGACAATGGGGGTGAGAAAGTCCTTTAGGGCGTACTGACATCCAGCAGCCTGTTTGAATAGCTCCCTGCAGCTACAAGACCTGCTTAGGTGTCTCACCCACCATTTTTGCTGATCCGCTCTGTTGCTGTTGCTCTGATTTTTTTTTTTTTTTTTTTTTTAACAGCTTGCGCCATTTCTGTCTCCAACCTGCCGATCCAGTACTGCCCCTAACTGAAGCTTTTATGACTTTCATTTTTTAGTAAAGAATTACATAGAACACCCACGGCTCTTCTGACTGGTGTGCAGCTGTGTGGGTCACTCGCAGCCGGCGAATTCCACTGACCTACATTTATCAGTGCGGCGGCAGAGGGAAGCTGTTGAATCACCGGAAATCAGACTCCTCTCTGCTTTTCTTTTCTGGCCTTCGCCAAGTGGCTGTTTACTAACAGATTTCCTGATTCAAATACTCTAGGCAGACAGAAAAAGAAAGAAAAGGAATAACATACAAAAAATACAATTAAAAATGTGACTTGATCCTCCTCAACACAGAAAAACAAAAGGTATGGAAAATTAAAGCAAAAAAAAATTGTTCTAACTGAAAAACCTGGACCAGCACCTTTCACATCCTCTTCCATCTCATCAAATTCCTAGTGAGGTGACCTTGGAAGGGTTAGCATAAACCAATCAACAATAGAAAAGAATACAATAGTATAGAATAGAAGTTTTAATGAACTTTCGAGTTAAGGTAGTGGTGCTGTCTAATTATGGCACTGGAGAGTGGGCATGTGTCACATGATTATTAGCACATGAATTTCACTCATCTCTATAAACGTCTGTTCTTGTGCCTACTCTGTTCAATGCTTGTATGGACTGGGTGTTGGACACAGTTGTGGGGTCAACTAGCTGTGGGGCATCATGGTGAAGTGAGATTCATTGATCTTGACTTTGCTGACAATGGAGGCTCAGATCGGGGGTCTCAAGAGACTGAGTGAGGAGTCTGAGTGTCTGGACTTGCGATTGTCCTGGATAAAAACCAAGACCCAGGTCTTTAATGACCTCTTGGGCACAGCCATCAGCAGTGTGTCTGTCTGCGGAGAAAGTGTTGACCTTGTCGAGAGGTTTACTTACCTTGGCAGTGACATTCATGTCTCTGGTGACTCTTCTATGAAGTCAGTAGACGGATTAGGAGAGCATGGGCGGTCATGAGGTCGCTGGAAAGGGGTGGGTGGCACTCCCGATATTTATGCAAAAGGACGAAGGTCTAAGTCTTTAGAGTCCTGGTGCTTCCTGTCTTGCTATATGGTTGCGAGACATGGACGCTATCCAGTGACCTGAGATGAAGACTTGACTCCTTTGGTACTGTGTCTCTTCGGAGAATCCTTTGGAACTGCTGGTTTGACTTTGTGTCGAATGAGCAGTTGCTCATGGAGTCCCGAATGAGGCACATTACCTACATTGTGAGGAACCGTCAGTTACGGCACTACGGCCATGTGGTGCATTTCCCTGAGGGTGATCCGGTTTGCAGGATCCTCATTGTTGGGGACCCAAGTGGCTGGACCAGGCCAAGGGGTTGCTCACGTAACACCTGGCTGCAGCAGAAGGTCATTTCTGGAGGGTGGGACTGGACCACGTGTCTGCCTGGGGGGTTGCCAATCGGGATCCTGAGCTGGTTCGTCATGTGTTGGGTGTGGCAACGCGCTTTAGCAGTGCATGCTCACCACCCTGACCTGTAGACATGAAGATGATGACTCTATAAAGCACAAACATTCAGTAACCTGGTGCTGTTAATAGCAAAAGATTTCCACAAAAGCTTCTGTGCTTGCATTAAGTAACACAAAAACCACAGAGGAGGACAGCAGTGTCTCCCACTCATTAGATGATCTGAAATCCTGGATATCCTCGGGAACCATCCATGATGATCAATTTGAAGTGTTCCCCTCACACAGCTATGACTCCATGTGCCACTAACCAGGAGACTTGATGATGAGTGACCTACATGGTGAACACACAGTGGCTGATGACAGATTACTGAAGGTTTAGGTCAGCCATCACACAGTCCTGGGAGAAGTGAGGCTAGATAAAAATAAAACATACACACACACACACATCTATATATATTACATAACTAACCTTAGGTAAGGACCAGAAAGCACACATAGAGATGCTAAGTGGATTACACGTCTTAACCTGCTAATCTTCCAGGCTGAACAGTCCTCCCTGGGAAAATGCAAGAATAGATTTTGCAGAAACATTTGGAAAGTTTTTCCTCAAATAGAGTGCTACAGACATGTGGAATAAATTACCAATTAGTGTGGTGGAGAGTAGGATCTTCACTTAATGTTATTTTGGACAGTCTAATTTATTACAATAATGGATGAGCTTGTTGGACTGAATGCCTGTCCTCATTAAAATTGTTCTTCTACAACAGAAAGGCTCTGATGTACCAACAACGCATGCTGAGAGCACAATATGAAACAAGCTTTAATGTGCCCCTATACAGTGGAATGATGTGGCGCTACACTGCTAGCAATATAATTTCCAGTTTCCAAAACCACGTTGGAGTCCTCAACAGCATTAGGTACAAGTCAAGATGAAACCCAAAACGGAGAGATGTCTATCAGAGAGCACATCTTTAAGGTTTACTACCACTAAACCTGTGTAAGAAAGTTTAGGGACAATGGACTAAACTGAAGCACCTAAAGAAAACTCCCATATATCCAGCAAGCTCCCCAAAGCCAGTGAATGGGCTGAGAGCCGTGAGACAGCAGAGGAGCCACAGTAGAGCACTGCTGGCTTTAATCCTTTGCTGAACTGTTGAACATTCTAGACTACAATACAAGATGGAGCTGCTCTGCGTTTTCTGCTGGAATCTTGGCTTAAGGCTGCATTCACATGTATTGGGACAGACAAGAAATGCAAGTTTCCCAGTGCAAAACTTCACCTGAATGCCTTCAAACTTGCAGTGGGACAACTGGTAGAAATATGTGCTACACAAATTTTCCAAGCTGTGATGCAGCATTGAACTTTTGCCTCTTTCAATAATATAAAATAAAAAATAGTAACCAAAGTCAGCATTTTTGCCGGAAAAAATGTATTTGGAGTGATGTGATAGGCTTATATGATCCTTATTGTCATGTGTAAAGCAAATTTCTTACTTGCATCAAAATGGACACGTCACCACTCTTCAGTGACATTAGTGAGTTTAACTTCCTCACCTCAAAACTTCCCTTCTGGTAGATTTTAAGTTTCTATACTGTAAAAATGAACAAAAAAGAGACTTCCAGGTTCCTCTACTACTGACCACAACATGGCTTTGGGACACATTCAAACACAAAAAACTCTCAAGCTCCTATCACATTACATGTATTTAATTTTCTTAGAATTTCCACAAAAAAAAAGAACTAAAGATTGCCTTTAATTGCTCTTTGTACTAGACTGATTAGCAAGTCAGCCATGATGTCACATTGCCCTAAAAACGCTTACCAGTCTGTATGCTATGTGGAAATAATTTAACAAATGACTTTACAAACAGGTCAGGTCAGGTTGGGGAGCATGCACTGTAACAGCACTCTGCAGCACCCACCACATGACAAAACAGCTGGTATCCCAGTTGGCAACCCCCCAGACAAACACACGGTCCAGTCCCAATCCCCGGAAATGACCCTCTATCTGCCACAGGCAGGTGTTACGTGGGAGTCCCCTTGGTCTGGTCCAGCCACTCGGGTCCTCAACAATAAGGATCCTGTGAGCCAGATGACCCTCGAGGAATCGCGCTTCATGGCTGTAGTGCCATAACTGACGTCCTCTCACAATACAGGTAATGTACCTCATTTGGGACTCCATGAGCAACCACTCGTTCCATCTAACTGCTTGGTGTTAGTTTGTCAAAGAGAGGATGCGCAGCACTGTTTATAATGTCACTCAGTTTTGTTTTAATTTTCTCCTTTGCTACTATGTCCAGGGGATCCAGAGTGTGTCTCATAACTGAGCCCGTCCCTTTAAATTAGTTTGTTGATTTGGTGGGCCTCTCTTGAAATGATGTTACTGGCCCAGCACACAACTTAGAAAATTGCACTGGCCATCACAAAGCTGTAGAAAATGTGAAGGATATCACTTTTCAAATTAAAGGAACATAGGCTCCGAAGGAAAAAGAGCCTCCTCTGCCCTTTCTTATATAGTTCTCTGGGTTACGTTACCAATCCAAACTGTCACTGATGTGAACCCCCAAGTATTTGTAGGAGTGTACCACCTCAACATCTACTCCCTGTTAAGTTACCGGACATAAAGGCTCTTTCAGGTCAGGTCAGGGAGCATGCACTGGTACGGCATGTTGCAGCACCCACCACACAACGAAACAACTTAGGATCCTGGTTGGCAACCCCACAGGCAGTCTAGTCCCACCAACGGAAATGACCATCCATCTGCCGCAGCCAGGTGTTACGTGGGCATCTCTTGGCCTGGTCCTGTGAGCCGGATCACCCTCAGGGAATCGTACCACATGGCCGTAGTGCCCTAACTGATGCTTCCTCATAAGGCAGGTAATGTGCTTAATTCGGGACTCCATGAGCAACCACTCATTTGGCACAAATTCAAACTAGTGGTACCCAAGGATTCTCTGAAGAGACACAGTACCAAAGGAGTCCAGTCTTCATCTCCGGTCACTGGATAGCATCCATGTCTCGCAACCATATAGCAAAACTGGTGAAGCACCAGGACTCTAAAGACATGGACCTTCGTCCTTTTGCAAAGATATTGGGAGCGCCACACACCCCTTTCCAGCGACTTCATTACCCCATATCATCTCAAAATCCATCTACTGACTTCATAGGAAGAGTCACCAGAGACATGAATGTCACTGCCAAGGTAAGTAAACCTCTCGACAAGGTTGACACTTTCTCCACAAACAGACACACTGCTGACACTTGTGCCTAAGAGGTCATTAAAGGCCTGGATCTTGGTTTTTATCCAGGACACTTGCAAGCCCAGACACTCAGACTCCTCATTCAGTCTCTGGAGTGCCGCAATCAGAGCCTACATTGTCTCTGCAAAGATCACAGCATTGTTGGCAAAGTCAAGATCAGTGAATCGCTCTTCACCAACAGAAGCTGCAAAACCACTGAACCCCATGACCCTGGCCCACACCCAGTCCATTCAAGCATTAAAAAAAGAGTGTAAGCACAAACACACCCCTGACTAACCCAAGAATCAACTGGGAAATATGCAGAGGTTCTGCCTCCACTCTACACAGCATTCACAGCACCAGCATGCAGGCCAGCCATGACATCCAGCAACTTTGGGGGTCTCCTATGAAGTCCCAGAATAACTCACAGGGCAGCCCAATCAACTGAGTTGACCACTTTATGAAAATTGACAAAGGCTGCAAAAAAAACTGCCGATATTCTTGTTTGCGCTCCATGAGAACCCTCAGTGCCAGGATGTGGTTGATGGTAGACTTCTTAGGCGTAAAACCAAACTGCTCCGATCGCTGGTAGGTGAGCAAGTAATCACGGATCCTATTGAGGAAGACCCTAGTAAGGACTTTACCCGGCACAGAGAGCAGTGTTATTCCCCCTGCAGTTGCCACAATCCAGACGATCACCCTTCACTTTCTAGATAGGGACAACAAGTCCCGTTTTCCAGTCAGTTGGGATGACACCCGTCTCCCAAACGGAAGTAAAGATTGCTTGCAATGCCAGGAGCACAGCCTTACCAAAAGCCTGGAGAAGTGCACCTTGGACACCACAGATCCCTGCAGCCTTCACTACCCTCAGCTGGTCCACCACCTGTGCAATCTCAGTGAGATTGGGTGGTTCACAGCTAACTGAAGGATCAGGCTCAAGAACTGTGGACCCAGAGAAATCCAACATCCTAGCCAGAGAATCAGCTTTAAACAGCTGCTCAAAGTAGCCAGCCAAGAATATGGAGCTACTTTCACCATGGTCACCAGACCTATGGGGGCCGAGACAATCCTCATTGCCAGCGTTGCATTGAAATCACCCATGACCAGAGGAGTGTCACCTCGCCCATCAACCACTGAGCAAAGAATAAAATGTTTCCCTCACCGAGACATCACTCACCAATGTTAGAGCATACACTGAGACAACAGACAAGGCACCCAAAGAGTTTCTTAATCCGAGTCTCATAATACACTTGTTGAAATGAGCGACATCAGACACCATCTGAAGGAGCCGATCTGCCACATCAACAGCTACTCCCAGGAGTATGACAGCCATCAGAGCGACCAGACCAATAAAAGGTGTACCCACTTACAGAGATCTGGCCAGTCCCTGATCTGCACATCTCAGAGAGTGCCGCCACTGAAAAGCTCCTCTAACAGCAGAGGAAGATGATCATCATGTGGGAGAGACAAGACGTTCCACACGCCTAAGCGGATGGGCCACCTCAGATTGAAACCCAAGTGCTGCCATGCAGTTGGTGATGCCTCAGCACCACACCAGTTCTGATCCCCAACAGGCCTGATCCAATTTCTCTCTGGCGGTTTCAGCTCTTCCGGGGATGAGGCTTCCGAGGGCTTTCCCCCATCCCCTTAATAAGGCAAGTAGACTTCCTATGGGTGGCTGCAGCCAAGCTACTTCTGCAGAGAGCAGAAAGGAATTATTTCTGTTGTTTCAGAGCTGCGTGAAGTTTTTACGGTGGCTGGAGTGCCAAACTTGCTTCCAGCCCCTGAGATTTCCCTGCAGTTGGAGGACCGCTTGCAGACCCGGATGCAGTTTAACATCATACCCAAACACAAACAAAAAAACTCAGAGCTCAGCATTCACGTGTTATCAGTCCAGCGGAGTTTCAAGTCTCTCTCAAGTAATAAAGAAGCCAAAACAATTTGGAAAGATTCACAGGGAATCTGTCAACATCAGAAAGAACGATCAAGTTGGCAATGAAAAGCTGATGGTTTTATTGTGACAAGTGCAAGGACATGAGCACACACTTGAAGGATGTGGATTTTGAGTTAACAGGGCTTGGTCAGCCCATAAGCCTAGAAGATCACCGAGATTGGGGTCATGTCCTGCCTAAGAGATCATGATTGCTGCCCATCCTCCAAACCTTGCATGTTGGTCAATGTCCTTGCTGTAAAAGAATTAAAACAGAATGAAAGAGAGAAGTAGCTCTGGCATCATGGTAAAATTTATGGAAAAGTCAAGTCAAGCAAAATGACAACTTTTATTGGCTAACTAAAGAAGATTACAATATGCAAGCTTTCAACACAACTCAGGCCTCTTCTTCAGGCAAGGTGTGACTTTTACCAGCATTTTCCCCTAACATCCCAGGTTTCCAAATCTTACGTCAGGCTGCCCAAACAAAACCATAAAGTGCCTTAGCTGTGCCTGACTGAACAGGTCTGTAGCCCTCAATGTCCTGGGCGAGACGAAGGAGGGTGTCACGTTCAAAGCACACCATAGCAGATTTCAGCTTTTACAGTGAACACTAAACAAAATGGTGTATGATATCTAAAACATTCAGTCAGTCAGTCACTGTCCAACCCGCTATATCTTAACACAGGGTCACGGGGAACTGCTGGAGCCAATCCCAGCCAGCACAGGGCGCAAGGCAGGAACAAACCCCGGGCAGGGTGCCAGCCCACCGCAGAGCACACACACCCACAGCACACACTAAGGACAATTTAGGACCACCAATGCACCTAACCTGCATGTCTTTGGACTGTGGGAGGAAACCCATGCAGACACGGGGAGAACATGCAAACTGCACGCTAGCAGGACCCGGGAAGCGAACTCAGTTCTCTTTACAGTGAGGCAGCAGCGCTACCACTGCGCCACCCTCTAAAACATTCATTCCCTGGATAAAAATATTGACTGATGGGCCATATCTTCTTTTATGTTTCTGAGTGGAGTGAGTATGCCCACCCATTTAACTGTCACCAATCCCCCCCCCCTAGTTTTGAAGATGTTAGTTAACCGAGCCTTTCAACAAATCACTTGGATAAATGCAAACTATAACACACGCTAGATAAAACAAAAGCTAGTTGATTTCAACACTTCATTATCGGGATTTCATATACTTATTGGTCAAATCAACGCTCACATAACTGGCCTTCTGGCCTGACGCACCCCCTCCTGCGATTGCTGGCCACACTTCTCTCTGCATGCACACCATACTGGGCTGACAGAGGACGGCCCTTTTGTGTCGTGAGAGTCACAAACATCCATTCCACTGCTCATCATTTATTGTACTCCTACTGGTTTTTGTGAAAAATCAGATCAAATAAAATATTTAAATAACTCAAAGCTCTTCACCAAAATTCAAAATGAACACTGTCCCTATAGCCCCCCCCCCCCCTTAATTAAGTCAAGCTTACCTGGCTTCACCTCCCCATTCCATCCCTAAACTTTTTCTTCTGCTACCTTCTCAGATCTTCAGACTGCGCCATCCAGTCAAGACCTTTTATATCCTCCATTCTGCTCCTTAGAATTTTTCTGTTAGATGTTTGTAGTGTGTGCCCCATGAACCTGCCCTTGGCCTGACTATCTTCAGAGTCTGTTGTGCTTCATTGCTGTTTATCTGACCAGTAGAAAGGGTTCTGTGTTTAGAATAAATGGTCCCATGTAATGTTTTACAGCCCCCTTCACAGAGCTTTATAAAGCAAACAAGAGTACAATTCAAAGGAACAAGATTAGCACCTGCTCTGCCATGTCTTGTTTGGACAGCACTTTCATCTTTGTAGATACAGTATCTGCATCGCCTCGCAGAAACTCACATACAGAAGGGTGGATAGCAGACACGGGACAGCTAGTGAGGGATTTTTACATGAACAGCCTGTAGACGGGAAGCAGGCCCGTGGTCTATCTCCTGCCTGCACTGACCATACTTGGATGCGCCTTTCTTTTGTTTTAGTTTTTGTTTGTGTATTTATAGTGACTGCAGCTAAATGAGGGAACAGGAGCCTTCTGGAATGATCTCCAGGCTTCTTTAATATCAGAGAGGTCCAGCATTCCAGCCTGTCTGCTGTTGAATGTCACACATCGAATCGAGCCGAGTGAGTGTCGCCCCAGTGATATCTGTGTGTTTCTGACTGGGAGGTCAGATTACAAGAATGAGCATAGTGAAATGCGTATGCTGTGTGACTCAAACATAAAGGAATACAGCTGTTCATTCATAGATACCCACATCTCCAGCTAGCACCCCTGGGGTCTCAGTCGCCACAACTGGAAGCCATGAAGATTTAGAACACAAAATGGCTCCTCTGATGTTAAAACAAGCTTGACAACAAGAGGCCATTGAGCCCAACAAAGCTCACCCAATCCTATTCACCCATTTTTTCCCAAAATAACATCAAGTCAAGTTTCAATGTCCCTAAAGTCCAACACTCTAAACACTACCTGGTAATTTATTCTGTGACTTTTTGGGCAAAGAAAAACATTTGAGCAAAAGGCCATACGACATGCACTTCAGAACAGGTCACCCACCTGACCCGGCCAGTACTTGGATGGGAGACCATCTAGAAAAAGCTTGCATTGCTGCTGGAAGAGGTGCTGGTGAGGCCAGCGGGGGGCACTTACCCTGTGGTCTGAATGTGGATCCCAATATCTCAGTGTAGTGATGGGGACCCTGTGCTGTTAAAAGTGAGGTCCTGCCTCTCTGTGGCCATGAAAAGAGTGGAGCATGTCCTGGGCTAAATTGTCCACTCTGGCCCCCTAATCATCCCCTGTTCCTACTTTCTTTCATTCCTTCATCACCTAATAACTAATGTGTGGTGAGAGCACACTGGTGCCAAAACAGCTGCTGTCGCATCACCCAGGCAGAGGCTGCACACTGGTGGTGGTTGAAGGGGCTCATCATCATCTAGTAAAAGCACTTTGAGGAGGTTAGAAAATACTATATAAATGTAATGTCTAAGTCTGAATGAAATTCTACCCTTTAGGCCTGACTCACACCTGTATATATGTCTATGCTGAGATGTGCCATCTCTGTGTGGGGTGTTGTTTGAACAGGCATTGTTAACATGCATAGGTTTCTGTGTTTTCTAGGCCTGGGTATCCACACTGATCTGCTAATCTGATTCTATCTTGACTGAATAAGTGGTGGCTTTTTTAGAAATTACTTAAGCATGCAGAGTGAACATTAATATAATGTGGCAAATTTCAGTAACACTTTATTTGAAAGGTGTTTACATAGCGACTTCATAACATATGCAGAAGCATGGAATGACATTTAAACTATGAAGCAATACTTGATTAGTAACGAATGGTTAACATCAACATTTGGAAGACGTGGGGAAAAAAATGTATCGCTCTTTTTAAAAAAAAACAACTTTTTTTTTTTTTGACAAAGCAGTACACTTGTTCAAAATTTACCATATTTTAACTACCATACTGTATGTATCGCCATATCAGAGTCCACACATATTAAGGTGCGTTTTAATACAATGCAATGGCATCTACTTTAGAAAATGTCTATATCATCTTGTGAATAATATTATTATGAAATAATCAAATATTGCTTCTCAGCTAATGTTATTCCATAACCTATTCATGTGTTATGAATCTCCATGTAGACATCCTTCAACTAAACTGTTTGCCAAACCTATTCCCCTATTGGACATTTAAAATGATCTTGAATTAGCTGAAATTAAAGATACAGTGGGAAGACTCGTGTCTTTCTAGAATTCTTCAGTTGCTCACTTGTAGCGGTCTCGTTAATCAGTCTCGAAAATGAGTCCTGACACACCTCAGACAAAATTGAAGAATTTGAAAATAAGGATCAACAGTTGATGCTTGTTCACAGCGCCACTGAATGAATGGAGCATAAAAGAAAAAGAGCCGGCCATCGTGACTGATAACGCCACTATTATGGAGCTACTTCAACACAATTGCTTTGAGCTCACGCTCACTTTTAAAAATTCCAACAACTGCCCGCTTGCTTTGCCGGGTGAGGCACGTTGAAAACTTTTCCCATAGTAGCCGTACAGCTAGCCACGTGCTTAAATAGAAGCAACATTTATTGGACTTGCCAACACATAAACCTGTGATTGATGTGATCACGCGGCGGAACGACGCATTAGAAATGCTAGAAAGGTTTTTGGAACAACAGCCAGTCATCTCAGCAGCGAGGTTGTTCCCAGTGTGACTGGCATGTAGCATGCTTGTCTGCAACACATCTGTCACAGGTGCCCAGTCATTTTTAATGTGTGTTTGTCACGTAGGAATTGGCTGCCCTGGATGTGCAGCTGTTGACACATCTGATTTAAGTGGCGAAGACACGGAGTTCACTTAAAGAGAACACACCATTTTATGTGAAGTAGTCAAGTGCTTTTTCCGTAGAAAGACTTAACAGGCTTTAGCGCCACCTAGTGGATTGGAAGCCAAAAATGAAGGAGAAGCAAAAATCTACATATAGCAATTGAGCAGCATAGAGATTCCCGAGATCAATCTTGAGACTTTCATACTTGATAATGAATTATTTAAATGAAAAATAATGATTAATCGGAAACATCAATATTTTTTACCCAGGCCTAGTGTTTTCACATGCTAATCTGTCATTCTGTATTTAAATGGAGGTCTCTTCTAGGAAAATGAATACAGAAAGAAATCAGCGGAGACCAGTCCTCTCCCCATGCAGAAATGTCAGAGCCACAAGACATGTGTTGTGCTGTCCTGGTTGCATTACTCCTACTTTGTCAATTGTGATCTCAGTTATGATGTCTGCAATCCTAAAGACGCGTCAGAGACAGAGATCATATTGGATACGTTCCTCCATGATGCCTGGAGCTTGTGCTCACCCGCATCGGCAGGAAACAGGACAGAGTGCTCAGTAAGGATTGGACTTTCCCTGATATGCATTTTCTTGTGGAACAAAACCCACTTCTGTGTTTGCATGTGTAGAAAATGAGCAGCATGTGACATTGAGAAAAAAAAAAAAACACACTGCACTCTTCTGCAGTGATGTGAACCAAGGCCATGCCATGTAATTCACATTAGTGGAGTGCTGTGAGTCACAGGCATTATGTGGCTGTGGAAACAACTCTGGGGATGTGCCTTCAGGTAGCTGCCATCTTTGCCTCCTCACCATGCTCTTGTTGAAGAACCTGTTTTAAAGTAATGTTGAATCAATGATCTTAAACACGTCAGTCACATCACCCCTTATTCTCTCCACTTTTTTAAACTGAAAAGGTTCAACTCCTTCAAAGCCTTTATTTAAGATTCAAGAACACTGAGACATACGTAAACAGTGGAAATTTGCCATGTTTTTGATAAGACGATGCCAAACTTCTAAAGCTGTCAAAGGAAGCTCCTACCGATGAAGGGTCTCAATTGCAGACTTTTTTTGTGCTCTATTGTAATTTCGAGGTAACTGATCTTGCATACATCAATATGAAGGTGTCCTCCTGCCATCTGCACAAGTCACCTTAACTTCATAAACTATGAAATTTTGTTTCCTTAACTATTTATGTTCAAAAACATGCCAGCATTTATACAATAAATGATGTCCGTCGTATGGAAATGGTGAAGACTTGGGACAAGGGTGAACCTTCAAAACGATGATCACCAAATCATCTACAATATATTCTATATTATCTATAATATATTCTATATGATGTCAAACATCCTCAGGCCTTTCTCAACTTACTGGAACTCTGGGTTTCCAAACTAACTTCTCTACACACCACTATAAAGGAGAGGGAACTGTGGGAGAGAAAAACAGAAAAAAATGACAAACTTGCCCAAACTGCATCCAGGTGATCCTCACAAGGTCTGAAAAGATCTCCCTATGGACAGTATCAGAAAAAAAAGCAGGGACAAAAAGTGTTGGGGACCACCCTGGTACCCTGTTTAATACACAAGGCAAAAGCAATGACAAATTTGTTATAAACCAAATAATGGAAGGATGCAAAATGGCAAGCTAATGCTTTTTTATGAATATGAGTGTCTGCTAGGGCAGCTCTGTACTATTTAGCACAGGTTTAAGACTGACTGCAGACCTCCTGTCGGACAATCTCATAAAAACCTATCAAGGAGAAACAAGTGGGCTGCCCCAGAATTGACTTCAGAGATCCTCTCATGCTTTGCTCTTCAGTCTGTGGACGAAAGAGAAGAAGTTAAGGACCCTGTAACCTCGACCATAGTGGGAACCATTTCTACCTTGTTAGGGCTCGTTTATACTTCACTCGCATCATGGATGCCATGCGTTCCCAGCATTCATTTGACGCGTCCTATGAGCAGGTCCTCACAAATTAACGTGACGTGTGCACGAGTTGCAGTACCAGCAAAAAGTGGAGGGGCGCAGTGTGCTAAAAGACGGAACGTGATGTCAGAGTCTCTGTTTATTATCTACATGTGACAGAAAGCCTCTATGCGGATCCTATGGGATCGATGTGTGGGCTTCGATGTTTGATGAATGGTTTGAGGTGGTGAAGCAAAATGCCGACATACAGATGCATTCGTGGTGCTTTTATATTTAAGTGTCACATACTGTATGTTACACTTTACAGATAAATCATTCATTTCATTTAAAAAATGAATACTGTTAATAATTACACACATGGGGGTGACACGGTGGCGGAGCAGTAGCACTGCTGTCTCGCAGGTAGTCACATCGCTGGTATTCCCTGCCTGGAGTTTACATATTTTCCTGCTGGGTTTCCACCGTCTGCTCCGGTTTCCTTCCAAAGATATGCAGATTTGGTGACACTAAAATGATGCCAGCGTGTACATGAGTGCTTGTGTTCACCTTGCGATGAGCTGATGCCCAGTCTAAGAATTGTTTCTGCCTCGTGCCCAATGTTTTCTGTAATGGACACATCCCTGGATTGATGGATTTAATCATTAAACATCCTTTACAGGGATATTGCAGTAAGGTGTCATTGGAATTTAATGGATCTTTCAGGCAATTCACAACACAGTGAAGCCGAACCTGTTCTCACTGTGATAATATCTTGCATTGCCACCTGGTGCATTCCTCCAGATTTACGTTAAGTATGCACACAAGTATAAACAGTAAAATGCTTGTGTAGCAGGAGCGTCCACTGGAGAAAGGGTCAAGTTGTGTGAAATATATACCTGGCCTTAGGGCCCCCCAGTGTCTTCACGTGCAACAGAAAATTCCAAAGTGGTCGGTCTGTGTGTCAGGTGTGACAGAAACTGAACTCTTAATTACAAAAGCTGTTATAAAGCAGGCTGTGGTCTGGAGGGACAGACGAATGACATATGGCAGTACCCTTATGAACAAAAAGGGACTGTCCGCCGAATCTGTAGCACTAGTGCCTCATACTACGAGATTACCATATACAAAACACACTAGCCAACAAATGAACAACCAAATGACTGAAAACTAAACAGAACTTTTACAATGGTCACGTCAAAGTCCCGGTTCAAGCTCTCAGAAATGTTCTGTTAAGACCTAAAAACAAGCCATTCTTGCTAGGAAATGAAAATGATGCAGACCAGAATGGAGAGGATTTGACAAGATGACCTACAGGACACATTTGGTCAGAGGAACCGAGGTTAAATATGGTACTACAGCTTACTAAATCTAGGAGGACATTGTTTTTTCACACAAGGCAACAGGATGACGCTTTGAGCAGCAAAGGTATCTGGTGTTCTGTTCACACTATTAGAATTTAGATTAAAAACACAATTACATGAACAATTGAAAAAAATAAAGATTCAGATCATTATTATTCATAGAATTTTAAGCAAGAAGCAAAGGCTCCTCTATGCTGAAGCAAAGGAATGGCAGAGCCCGACTCAAGAGTGAGGCTGGGAAGGGCTTTTTGGATTTAACTTCAGTGTCAAACAGAGAGAGTGGGGTGAATTCAGAACTTTTTGGAGGGAGGGACACAGAAAAGATGAAGAATGGGGACAAGTGCAGTGCTAGCTCCCTACATAACTGAGTAAGAGCAAGTCCTACAAAAGGATCAATGTGAGAAGGGCCAGGCACATTCAAGCCAAGTGCTCAACAATGACAACGACACACTTGCCAAAAAGACCAAAAACTTTAACTGTAGAAGGACATGCACACAGTAAGTATACCACAAGGTCTTGGCTCATTCTTGGTTTCATTTTTATTACAATTTTACAAATCAGTGCATAGTCCTGAAAAGACAAAAGAAACAGTCAATCTGAAGAAACAAAGAGACAATCGTTCATTCTGCTGATTTCCAAGTCTTTGCAGGCCTGACAGGCACTTGTCACTCACCCAAAACCCAGCTGGCAGCGCCCACTAGAGGGCAACTATACACTGACATCAGCTGGGTGCAACATGAACATTGACAACATGCTCAAAACTGAGACAGGTAGTCGCTTACATTCACATCCATCACTGCCTTGCTGTGATATATTTGGGGTGACAAAAAAGGAAGACTTAGTATTTTTATGTAAAGTTTTTGTTAGCTGGAATTAAATTCGGGCATGAAAAAAAAAGCCAGCCATAACAGTTAAACAACGGGCACAGAGCCTGAACACAATGGCTCCAAATCCTGGTCATCTGTGGTGAGCCTTCTGATGTTTAGCAAGTGAGAGCCCCTCTCAAAAAGTATCAAAGGCAAGACAAGAAGTAGTTATTCTTGTTTTTTGGTTAACCCTCTTACAAAAACACCCAGGAGATGGTATTTCAAATTTGTAAGATGTACACACTGACCCCCATGCTCATGTAAGGATCATGTGCCACATACTTCAAGGTTAGGGGGTAAGTGGTGGTCAGCCCGTTCCATGATGAGTACCCATGGTGAGGATGGATTGCCGTGTTACCAGGAGTCAGAGTGACACTTGTTTATGGAATGTGTCAAGAGAAGATAAGCAGAGTCACTGTAAGGAGTTATAGGTGGCAAAACAATAAAAAGGCTCTGGATGAGGGGGCATCCCTGACACTCATCACTCACGCTTTACATTCAAGGAAGGAAGGTGACAGGGTGAAGATAGGCTGACCACTTAAGAACTACAGGGGCTCTCACGTTTGGGCTCAACATGAGCACCCTAAAAGGCAGCTGTTAATGCGACAGTCTGTTCTTCATGTTGACCCAGGCTGGAGCACCCATTCTCTTTCAGTCAGAGTATAACACAGCCCCTCAAGTGGCATTCAACAACATTTAAGGTAACAGTTACATACACAACAGCCACTGTGAGGGAATTCTTACTCAGAACAAAATGTTTCAGCAAAATGATAAAATTTATGAAGGGTCAGAACAAAATGTGTGCCTTTCACACATCACACCACCTGAGGAGCCCTGGAATAGAATGGAGCATCCAGACCCTCAAGGCTGTAAACAGGCATAAGCCTGTAACTGGGAGCTACCATCCCACTCTGATACATTCAAAATGAAGCAGAGGGCAATCTGGGTAATAACTGGTGGGGGCAGGATGGACCCAGCCACTCTCTGCTCGAAGGTCTAGATGACACACCTCCACACCATCAGCCACAAGGTCCCCTTCAGTCTTCAGGGATGGCAGTATTGCAGTTGCCATGGTAAATCTTGACAGACTTCTCACAGTTGAAGTAGAGGTGAAAGACGTCTGCATAGCCGTGATCCCGCCACCAGGTGCACAGCTGCCTGTTCCAGGAGCAATCGAGCACATGAAAGAGGGATGGGTACTCCATGCCCACCATGGTGAAGAAGTCCTGATCCCCCAAGTGGCCATGAAAGTGATACTTGTCTGCCAAATGGCTTAGCAGCTTGGGCTCCAGAAGGGAGTTATAGAGCTCCGAGTGCCTCATTGCCTCCAGATCCAAGAGCATCACCCCACTGTTGAAGCCTGGTTGACCATCAGGTGGTGGGTCGCCCACTTTGGAGTTGGGGTTCTCCCGTCGGTACTGCCAGAACGTGTGCCTGAAAGCAGGAAAGACACAGAAAGAAAGATTAGAAAATGGACCAACATAGTGAGGGACAGGGAGAGCCTGCCACTGCCTAATATGGCAGCCTCACAGGGCACTTGGAAGACAACAGGGTCTTTACTCACTTGAAGCCATTTAGCTAAACTATGGCTATCTGACTCAAAGACCTGCAGTTTGTGTGTGAGGGGTGGGGACATGAATGAGTTTTCACTGCTGGCACCCAATCACAGTCCTACTCATCAGAAAACAAATGGAGAAAACAGTTTATAAAGCAGAAGAGTCTCCATCTTTAGTCAGTGGCTTTCTGTCACACAAGAACTGAAGGCCACTCCTGGCCCCAAAACTGTGTGGCTTTTGTTTCAGCACATTTCTCATGGTGTCAGGACATCCTTTCCAACCCACTCTGGACAATGCTGATTATTCTTTATCTGTTTTGGGAGCACGGTGCAGCCAAGATCAATAGTGGAGATAAAAAAAAAAAAATTAATAAAATCTATGGGATGCAAAGATGGCAGCTGGTTGTCATGGTTCTGTTGTCCACTGTTTAGCTATATAGAACTGCTCTGTCTTGTTCTTTAATCTTGTGGTGGCCTATGAGCACTGTGGGCAACATTGGTACCTCACAGGTTTTGTAACCAAATGGCTCAGGTGCTCTCATGGTAGAGTCTGGGTGCTCTACTTGTGATCCTGAGGGTCTGCTGGGAACTCCAGTTTCCCAAATATGGGTTGTTACACTGACAGGGCAACTGGAAACTGGCCTGGTACAAGGGAGCATCCTTAGGCAATGATTGGCATCCTAGTTATAGGTCTGGTTGCAGCTGTGCAGGCAAAACAGTTGGACTGGCACATGATGAAACCTCCATTATAGGGAAACCCAAAAAAAAGGACGGAGAAAAACCACCCTCAATCTGTAAGGCGCACCTCAGGTAAGCAGATTTGCGTTTTCTATTAGATAAAATGAATTGACATATTGGCTCCAGGCCACTGCAAAGGATTAAGCAGTCTTATAAAATGGTAAGGTATGGGGTGGCATGGTATTGTAAGCCATTCTTGTCTATTGTTGTGCTGGACAGTGTTAACATGTTTAATTGTTGGTTAGAAGTGCAAGAAACAATTTCGCTATACGCCTGTAATCCCACTACTACCACCACTATTACTTTCTCTGACCCAATAATGCAAGAATGAGTTTAAAAAATGGATCACTGGATGGGCCAATCATAGTACCACCCACCCATCAGGAACCAGATGGAGAAAGCAGAATGGTGGCCAGCTTTAGCCGTTGGCTTTCTTTCACACAAGAACCGAAGGCTTCTCCTTTATTTGCAATTTAAGAGACTCTGCTCAAAATGAACAAAGCCATCTTATCTACAAATTGAACTACTGTATTTATGGATTGATTTTTTTTTGCAAAGGATCTTGCAATGTGCTTGCTAAGGCTTGATACTTTTACAAAAGGAGTTTGCTATTAAGAACGTAAAGAGAGCCAGAGGTCCAGCTGCAGGATAAGGCAAATCATCCCAGGGTTGGCACAGGTGGGTGGGTGTGTAACATTTTTGTGACTTGTTATAATGCAGACACAGCATTAGTGAGCCCTCATTATTACATCTCCAGGGCTCATTCAAGGAAACATTGAGCCAGCAGAAACGAGGATCCCAGCAGGCACTCATCATCACAAATTGTGGAAACACAAAACACACGCACACTTTCCACTGCAGGATGAGCACCTGCTCTTGTATTCACATCTACAAAGCACCACACCAAAGCTGCTCGGTGCATTCTCTTGAGCATTAAGCAACAAAGGAAATCTGACAAACCTGGAAAAGACTCACCTTAGATTTAGTAATATTGGTTTCTCAGACACATGCAATTTTTCTAACAGACTGGAACCAAACATGCAGTTTTTAGTACTGGTGCCTCACAGCTCCAAGAGTTAGGACTTGAAACCCGGCAGTCTGGTCAGTGTTTTCTTACAGTTTACATATCCCCCCCTTTGTAAATGCATGAGTTTTCCACAAGGTCTTCACACATTCTGTCTGGTTTAAGTTAACTGGGGATTCTAAAGTGGCCATGTATGAGTGAGCCCAGTAATGGACTGGCGCCCCATCCAGAGTTAGCACCTTCCTTGTGCTTCATGCTGTATATGGCCTTGTAATGGAACAAACACGATCTGGAATGGGGTAAATACAATTATAAAAAAAAAGGTTGAATTAGTGTAAGCTGTCCTAATTTGGTTTGTTTAGAAGAAATATGATGATTTACTTCAAGAGGTAGAAGTACATAAGAACCAAGAATAGTTGTGTCAAATATTTGAAATATTAAAATGTGTGCTTCAGTTAAAATGTTGAAAGTCTAAATATCCTCAGATTTAATAGGCAAAGGTAAGCCAAAAGTGAAAATATAGCGCCCAAACTGTGCAGTCTTCAAGGCAGTTGCTATACAGATATCGAGTTGAGTTGTCACAAATAATATATACCATGAATGTGAAAAAACAACTTTGACTTGAAAAATACCAAATCTATCCTTTAGTTCAATTCAGAGGCACACACTGCTGGAGCCTGTCTCGGCAGAGCCAGGTCATGGCAGGAGACAGCCCTGGACAGGACACCAGTTGTTTGCAGAGCCTGCTGACACATCCACACTCATATAGGATCAGTTTAGTTTAGCCAGGTAGCATAACACACTAATCTACAGGATGTCGAGAAGCAGCAGCAAACCCAAATAGACTGAGGGACATCAAGAAAGCACAAGTGGAACTGTAAGGCAGCAGCAGCACTAACCACTACAACACCATCCTGCCTGACAACTGTTTGTTGTCCTTTTTAATACTGAAAATGTGCCGTATACTATGAGGACTGTTGCTTAACACACTGTTTGTCTGCAGCAAAGTCCGTGCCTCTCTACCTGTTCAATGATGTTTGCATAGTGTGGTCAGTCAACAAGGTGTGTGTTCTGCTTTGAAAAGGCAAAACAAAAAATCTATCTATAGCTGTGCCATGTACCCACCCTGGTGAGGGCTGTGGTGGTAGAATGCCAACTTAATCCTACAACTCTGGCCTCTTTCAGTCCAGAAAATCATCTTCCTAGACTGCTAAGATCTCCATCCTAGAAACGCTGCAGAAGGACCTCATTTTTGCACACATAGTCCCATTCTTGAAGCTGCTATCCACAACGTGTTACCACAGGTGAAGACAGGGATGCAGACTATTTGGGCCTTTGCTTATTACAAAGTCATGACAGTCCAGCTGCTGACGCTGCACCAATTAGTGGGTCAGGCTCATAGTCATCTTTAGACTCGTTTGGGAAAAAGATCCCGATGTACTTGAACTCCTTCACACTTCTCCCTAAGTTGACATAAGAAAGTTATTCATCTCTGGAGGAGACCACAATTTCAAACTGGAGGCATAAATTCTTATCCTGACCACCTCACACTCCAGTCGACGTAGACATTCACAACCTGATAAGCCATCATTTGAAAATGTACAGACACACTTTGATACTCCAAACTAGAGGAAACAAGAGGCAACCTTGGGTAGCCCTCCACAATAATATTAAACAGGATTAACATAATGCCACATATTGTTTAATTTATATTTATTTGCTTAGCGGACGTTACAAAACAGCACAACATAATTGAGTAAACATCAGTCTGGGGGAAACAAGCATTATAGGACAAGGTCACAAAATTGACCGTAACAAACTGAGAGTGCACTACAAAATATATGGCAGTTCTGCTCCTAGGCTACAAAACCTAACAGCTAATATCAGCTAGACAGAAACTCAGCAAACAAGAGAGTCTTCAGATGCTTCTTAAACTCATTGAGGATGTCAGCAGCTTGGATAGAGGTGGGCAACTTGCTCCACCAGCTAGGAGTGACACATGAAGAGTTTGGACTGAGATTTAATGCCATGCAAAGGTTTCATGACCAGACGCCATTCACTAGCAGATCTGAGTGGCCGAAAAGGCACACAGAACCTCACAAGTGTATCTAGATATATACCTGTAGGTACTGACCCACTGACTACTACTGTAGGTAACAATCAAGGATTTGAAATTAATACATGCCGCTACGGGAAGTCAATATAGTGATCTTAAAAGAGAAGTGATATGTGCCTGCCTCGGCTGGTTGAACACCAAATGGGCTGCTGCATTTTGAATCATCTGCAGTGGCTTGGTGACACATGCTGGTACTCCTGCCAGCAGAGAGCTGCAGTAGCCCAGATATGACAGGACCAAACCCTGGACTAGGAATTGTGCTGCATACTCTGTCAGATATGGTCTGATTTTGAGGATATTTTACAGAGTGAACTTGCAAGACTGAGAAACCATAACAACATGATCTCTAAAGGACAGCAGGTCATTGATCATTACCCCAAGGTTATATACCAACATAAGCTGAACAGATATAGGGTGCTAGATAGAGATGAGGTGCTGAATAAATGGATGAACTGGGATAACAAGATGGTCCGTCTTTATGAAGGTGAGATGGAGATGGTGTTCCTTCATCCAGGTTGCAATATAAGCAAGACATTCAGAGATTCTAGCTGATACCGTGTGGCCCTCTGGAGGAAACGACTGGTATAGTTGCATATAATCAGCATGGCATGAGTAAGAAAAACCACAGAACTTGATAAAGTGGCTTAATGAGATGGTGTATACAGAGAAGAGGAGAGGGCACAGCACCAGTTCTTGGGGCACCACCGTAACATCTCTCCACACTAGGACACACAGTAGGATCTGCCCAAGACTGCCAGAGGGCAGTCCCAGTCATGCCAAGGTCAGAGAAGCTGGCACAAAGGATCTGGTGGTTGATCCTGTTAAAGGCAGAGGAGAGATCTAGCAGGATAAGGATAGAAGACATGTTGGTAGCAATAGCCTGCTGTAATGTATTGACAACAGTAAAAAGATGTTTCTGTTGAATGACCCTTCTTGAAGCCTGACTGATTAGGACCAAGCAGTCAGATCTGTAGAAGAAAGGTGGAGACTTGGTTAGAGAGTGTATGTTCTAGTGTTGGATAGAAAGGTAAGGAGACACACTGGTCTGTAATTACCTACTTGAGACGGGTCAAGAGTAGAATTCTTAAGAAGAGGAGTTATTAGGGTGTGTTTGAAGAATGTAGGAAAAGTTACTGTGCTACATGAGGTTCTCCTGGACTTCTGTATCGCAGAAATATAAAATGGTGGAGGAGCCCCAGTACAGAGTGGTATATAAAAAATGAGCCCAGTCTTACTGTTGATGCCATTAACAGTTTTATTATAAAAGAACAACAAATGTCATACTGTCACACTTATGATTTGTTAGTATTACTAGAAAATGTTAAAGAATGTTAATGACCGCTTTTAAACCACCAGTGTAAAAGTCTGTGTGCCATAACATATTTATGAAAATGGACCTCAACCCAGCTGTTGTGATAACTGTCTTGTCAACTTAGGTCAGAGTCACACTATACCACTTCAAGTTAGGGACCATATGTCATGCTTAAAGGCTCCAGTTGCTGGATCTCGCAGGCTTGAAGATGTCAGACTGCAGAACTATGAATCACAGGGGATAACGAATTACATGACTCCCTTGCGACTTCTCGTCAAAATTTCAAATCTCCTATTACTCTACAAATTTATCAGAAGGGTAACATATCTTGGCAGCCAATCAATATGGAGCATCTTTTTTCTTTCTCCACTCGGTCATGGTAAGTCCTAGACAAGACATCAAATAGACATTTGTGCTGGTACCAAAGTTCCATCAGCCTCTTCTCTGTTTGCACAGTCCAGGACACCCAGTTTCCCTCATTTTTTTAGGCCACCATTACTCTCTTCTCTTCTTTTTCTTGTAGATCTGTTGAGCTTTTCTTTTGGTAGCCATTGTACTCACTCCACTTTTATCAGAGTACTCAATGCTTGCCAGCCGCCTGTGACACACATTTATAATTTGCTATAAGATCAAACCTGTTTGATTTTGCCATGGATAGTTGAGGTGCTGTGAGTTGATGGAGACGTCTCTATATACAACTAGTGGTCACAAGCGCACGCTGCAGTGGTCTATGGCATGCGAAGATTACGAAAAATTAATGCAACAACTGAAAAATCAATGAAAGTTTCACATAGCCAAATAGTGGCTTTACCTCTTTTCATATGACCTGCAATGCCAGCAGCAACCTCTGGAGTGCAGACTAAGGGGTTTCTTGGTTTCAGTGCATTGCTCAAAGAACCAATACTACAGTACACCACTTTTCACTAGCTGCTGAATTATGCATTTTGTAGTAGCACTTCCAAAAGAATACTGTCAGCTTTCAAGAGCCTGTGTGCACATAAATCTCCACAACTGTAATACATCGTTTCCTCTGAATACAGTGTCTCTGCTCTTCGGCAAGCTTCTAGATAAGAGAATTACCAAAAAAAAAAAAAAAAAAAAAACACCAGTGGAAAGTCTCATTCGCTTCACCTGGCTATGTATGCTGCTGCTAAAATGAAGTTGGAGCTCCTTATCATGTGGTGGGCTATAGTTTTGTGTGCCACCTTGTATATTGTACTGGGGCACTGTAAAACCCTCAGTCAACTCACGGAACTCCCAATACGGTAAAGGTAGTCTCCTGTTTATCTCATTCTTCTTTATGACTGATCCTGCCCCTGTCCAAAATCATAATGGTTATCACTATCAGAGTACCATTCACATTATGTACAGTACACTATGATGAATACTGTTGACTTTAGCCCTCTTCGGGCAGGATTACTTTTACTCCAGGAGGTGGGAAAAAGTCTGTGCTTGAAGTGGGCCGGTATGCAGCAGTACACAGACCAGCATTTCACAATTCTTGCCTTATGAGCACCAGTAGTTAACATATTTGTACTGTTGTGTACCGTCAGCTTGGACCACATTAGCAACCATTATTTATAACTTCAATATGTCCATTCAAACCTCAAAGGGGACCGCTACCCCTCGTTTTTGAGATTATTATATTATCAGCATGCCTCAGACCTCCGAGGGGATACCCCATCGCCATGTTATTCAGGCTGCACCACAAGGAACACTGGCAGTTCTTTCTGCTCACTTCAGGCACTGGTTAAAATAATTCTTACTGGATGAACTCTGTAATAGTCTTGTCTGAACCACTGAAATGAGAGAAATCCAGCGACATGTCAAATTGCATGGAGTGATTTAAGATGGGTTTATTTTTCTTTACAGACTTTTTATAGAAGGTAAAAGGCCCTGTAATTTTTGTTGAGACATGAATGTGCAGTCTGTAAAAAGTTACTGACATGAGTGATTCAGACAAGACTAAAATGACAGAGGTCCTCTGGTGACAATGACTTTAACCACCTGCCAGTGTAAACTGAATCCTGTCTGAATATGGCTTGTAGGTGGCACACGGGATGGTTGGGCATCCTGGCCAGGAACCAGGGAGATCCCTTACCTGGACAGGAAGCCACGAGGGAAGCCTGGGCAAGAAAGAGAAGGAGGTCGAACCTGGACTTGGCGGCCCTAATGGATGGATTGACATCCCAAACAAAACTGTTAGTTCCTTACCCGGGTGGGAAGCCCCAAATAAATGGACAGGCATCCCAACCGAACAGGGGCTTAATACCTTCCCTGACCAGGAAAAAAAAAAAAAAAAGAGGACAGGAAATAACTAACTGTCTTCGGGGGATGTTTAATCCCCCCAGGCATTAGATGGCAGCAGCCCTACATATCGACGCCCATTCGGGAAACAACAGGGAATGCCAGGGAGTGAATAGTCTGGCAGTGCAACCCTGCTGGGGTCCATAGGTGCCACAAGGGGGCGCTACAGGGAGATGCTCTCCTCAATTCACAGGACTTCTGTATGACCCGCACTTCCGGGTCCTCAATAAAAAGGGTCACAGCCCCTTGTCCAGCAAAGTCAGAGCTGGGAGGATGGAAGGCAACACTCAACTGGAGGTGGGTAGTGTGGTGGTGAGAAGAGAGGTGATTTGTGGGGATAGTACTTTGAAGAGAAAGAGAGAGAGAGAGAGAGAGAGAGAGAGACAGACATTGCTTAGGGCTTGTCAACGTTTGGAGATATTTTTGGTTAGTAAACCATCCTTTATTTGAAACTGGGATTGCACTTGTGTGATCATGTTTGGGTTTGGGGCTTGCTGATGGCCCAGTTCCATCACAGGCTTTAGTGGAAACAAATAGCAATGCAAACTTTTAATTCTAATTTGATTTCGATAAAACCATTGACTAAGTAAAATTAATGTGACCAGAAAGTACTACTTTACTTAAAAGCAATAAAATACACACATCTTCAACTAAAAATAAACAAAACATATAATATACTTACAATGAAAGAAAATTGAACCATATTGCAATTATTAAATCCTTAGGCCATGATAGTTCTAAGTTCTAACTGTACTTCATAATTTCAGGACAAAAGCATCCTTTCTCCATGAGGATCATTTCCTAGATAAGTAGCATGAAGGAAAGTTAAAAACATGAAGACCAAATAGCATTTCTGAAAATTCAAAAGGTTTAGTTTAGTAGGGGAAGGCAAGCAATATCATTTAGGCCTCTGAGCATCATTGCACCTTGACCCTGCTTGGAAATGCATCTTCATAAAATTTCTGCAAACTATAAGGCTGACAAATATTGGCAAGAGCTCTGCGCATCAATGGGTCTATATGGATGAGTGTCAAATAATTTCAGGTAAAATTTTTCAGGTAACAAGCAACAGATCAACAGAGATCAGGTGATAAAAAGGACTTGTTTGTGTCATGTTGCGACTTTCATTGTCCTGAAATGTGACATTAAGTTGACTGAACACTCTGAAGTACGAGTGTGCCCAGTGATACGCACAGATCAGAAAACAAACACACGGGTAAAGCTGGTCATCTCAATGCTGTACATTTTGCATTACATTTATCTGTACAGCTCTCAGACCCAAGATGTGGTGAAGAATGCAATATAAAAATAAATCTGTACAGACACAACAAGTCAATAAAAGGGTATTTCTGCACTCATGTGACCTTTCAGAAAATCAAGCAATCATTTAGGCATCCCCACACAAGGCACGCATGCACTTTCACAGCTCTGTTTAATCATCCATGTATTAATATTTATATTAAAGCTCCCAGAACACACACAACATAATCAAAGCCACACTCTTTCCAGCATTCCATGTGCACTTTTTTTTTTTTTCTCTTCTTAAGTCAAATGAAATCAGTGCACAGTGCTGTTCAAGGAGGTTCTGCTGGGAAGCAGTTGACTGGGACTGCAGTGCTTTGCCAAACTGAAAACATGAGTAGCCAGTTACAGGCAAATGGAATGTTTTGCGTAAGCGGCCCAATATGCACATCATTGGAAAATAAAATATCACGTAAGCACAGAAAAAGGTACACTCTGCGGAGGCTTTGCTGTTTGCGTAGTGCAGTTAAATGGGAGCTGTCAACACAGTAAATTAAAACAAGACGGCATGCGCCACAGAGACAGAGACGTACACACTTTCCCAAACAGCCCCCCGCTGCAGTTTAAGAGAAACATTCATCTTTCCCATTCTAATTTATTAAAGGGAACACATAATTAAGAATGAGCGCATGAACAAGGGGCTCTCGAGCTGCTGTCTCTAGAGAGGGTTTGATGGGGGGGATTTGCTGACATGCAGCAACAACCAAGAGACAAAGTGTCTTCTTCTCTTACACTCAGAGCTAATCTCCGTCTTATCTGTAAGCAGTGTGAGCTGAGGAATGCTGTCAATACGGCTCTTTCTTTTCATTTCAGATGCAAAGCTTTGCAAGAGCTTAACCAAGAAAAATCTCTTTGTGAGATCTCTATTTTTGGTAATCATAAAATGCTAAAAGCAGCAACTTGCACCTGAGAGGGCTTTCTTTGTGTGTTTTGTTCCCTCTATTTGTGCACGAACTGTGGCACAGCTCAGGTTAAAAATCCCTTGAAGCTAACATTGATCCACTTCTGATTAGGCTGCTTGAAGTAATAAAGAGGATAAGAATGTAAAGTTTACTGACACCCACCAAAACAGCCTAGCGTATGCTTCTCAGTTTACTTGTGGGCAGCTGCTATAATGGATTTAAAAAAAGAAGAAGAAAAACAGAGAAGAACAAAATAAATAGAACTGTTAACAAGAAAAGAAAGCCAAATTGAAGACAAAAAGCTATATAAAAAAGCTACTGCATATATAAATGTTAGAGGGCTAAGAAAGGAAGAACACCAAGTTAGACACAGTGCTTATCAACACATAATTCATAGTTTGCGGCTCCTTTGTGGAGAGAAACCACAATATGCAGGCAAACATTAGGCGGTTTGGGCTCATGCCACTCCTGAAGAGTGGTGGGCAGGCAACACAAGCTTGGCATAGCAAAGCTTCAGTGTTTACTGTTAGCCAATTAGCAGTAAAGCGGTAAGACTCCGAATCGGACAAGCTGATTTATGCCACCTCGTGTTGGCTCTGAAGTATGCTGCTGGGGTTTAACATCAATGGAGAAGATGTGACAATCTGAGCGCACGACTTCTGCTTTAAGTGTCCTGTTCCTTTTGGTAAACACGAGCTTCTGTCCTGTAGTAGACACAGTGAAGGCACAAGAATAATAATAAAAAAAAAAAGGTCACAGCATCACAGCTTAGGACACAGTGATGAGGTACGTTTATAATACAAAGAAGACATTTTAAATATATTGTTACATATGGTAATGGAATCACTGTGGGAACAGCCTCCTGAAGGCACAGATCACACACTGCCAACCCAGCCTTGGACTTTATAATGGACAGCTTCACAATTGCACGCAGACAGAGTTTTTATTTATTCCCCAAATTTTTATTTTCTGCAAAGCAACCAGATGACCCAAACAACTATGGCCACAACTGAAGTTAACCTGACAACCGGGACACAAACATTTACTCCATCAGGCAGAATAGGACTAACTTTAAAAAAATCACAGATAAAACCTCAACAACAAAATTAAAGCCATATTTAAAAGATACTCTAAAGAGCCTTAACTTCTGTGGCAGTATGAAATGGAACGAGTAAGGAATTCACCTGCTTAGTTATTTCACACATACTGTAGTTATATTAATATTTGTTTTTTTTATAAAATAATACAATTTGCAAAATATTTCACAGAAACTTAAAGCAATAAACTAAAATACAGTTTGTAAAGAGCAATGCCATGTAGCAGAACAACTGGGGTTGGGACCTGGTCATGACAGGAGGGCAGTGGGGCTCAGATAATTGTCAGAGAGGTTTCTCCGCTACTAACATCCAAAAGTCTCGGTGCACAGCCACCAGTGAGCCTTCTTACGGATCCTAGCTCGGTTCGTCTCACAGAGTTGGAGAAGGTGAAGCAGATGGTGTTGCCTCTGACCCCTAGTGAGGCGTAAAGTGGCAATGAACAAGGTTGATGAGACTGCGTGGAGCTGTATGGGGAAAGCCATGCAAAATCGTGGTGTTGTAGGATCGCTGAGGAAGGAAATAGCACACAGCAGGAGCCCCAAGACATCCACCATATTCCTCCTATGCTAAATCTACCTAGAATAACAAACTTTCTCATAACAAACTAAAACCCTGGAACACATCTACTTTGTTAACAGAGGTAATCTGTGACAATGCAATTGCCCCAAGAATTTTGCAATGCATGTATTTGTGTGAGAAGTGGACTTAAAGGGGAACTGCAGAGTTGACCCTGAACCCAAATAAGACACACAGGATCAAAAGTACCAACAAATACCCATTTTATTAATAACAGAAGAACTTTTAGCAGGGAAAGTATAGGACACACAAAAGGGTATAGAGCTACAGCCACGGGGTCTCCAACAACCCCAAGCGGTGGCTAGTGCACTTACTCACTGCAAGTCATAGTTCTCAGTTTACCTTTTGGAAACAAAGCACACTTCTTTGCCAAGTCTTGTGTTTCTTCTACCCACTAGGTGAACTCTTGTTGACCACTTCCACTGGGCTGAACAGGGCTATTAAGTATGCCTTATAATCATGAGGAACCTGTGACAAGTATAACTCAATGTACTGGTGTTCAGTACATGCTCCCCTCACCACACAGGTGTACTGGGAAGGACAGAACAGGTGGTCCTCCATAGTTTTCTTGTGTGACTAAACTAAAATGCATTGCCTTGAAGAGGCTTGGGTAACAGCAACAACATTAATGATACTGTTTTTATCCCTTTCCAGATCTTGGGCTACCCAGGACTGTAGTGGTAACAATCCCTGCTGGTTACTGATGCCAACACCTCCAATTACTGTATAGAGTGTAACCAGATGTATGCAACTAAGAAAGTACTTTTCTGTATACAACATTTGTATTTTTTAAGCAGGGACTAATATAAATTTTTCACTTGATTCCTTGGTGGTGTTGGTGTGAGAAGGAATCACAACTCTCCAAGGCATAAAATTACTACTGCCTCATTATAAACTGTTTGAATAAATGTCAACACACTATTAATTTTACTCACTTAAAAGCACCATCCTCTGCTCTTTTCTCATCACATTTTGCTTCATTCTCTTCTATCATGGCTTGGCTCCATCAGTTAATTTCCCCCCCAACCCCCCATTTTCTTAACTTCAAAAAGCACTTAACGCTGATCACTGTTTGGTGTTTTGAACTTAATAATGATATGCAGGAGGACAACAGTATTAGCTTTATTAAAACTATAAGGCTATGCATGCATTAAAAAAATGTAATTGGTTTATCTCAGCCTTATTGCGGTGATGTGGTATATACAGTAAAATGAAGCGCATCACACTGCCACTGTCCAGCTCCCCGAATCTTGCTTCACAGATTATGACAACTATAACCTCACAATAGGTGGTGATAATCAAAAAAGCAGAGATTCCTTTTGAATACGCTGTGCTTTGCATGCGAGTTTGCAATAGTAAAACTTACTAAAAACAAGTACTTGGGTGTGGGAGTTTCTAAAGGGTGGGGTATAAAAGAAAGAGAGATTGTTCTTTAAGGGTTTGGCACTGCACACACTGGTTTTGGCAACGCATTTCTCAGAATAGAGCCCAGAATAAAATAAACTGGGATGGAGGAGAGGGTCTTTTGTAAATGCAACTTGCACTTGCTAAATTAGTCTTTTTTGAGCTTTGCCAAACTTTGTTGGTTTCACTTAACGTCTGCAGATGGCCTTCATTTGCATAAAACAGCACACCCCATTTTTTTGTGTGATCACTGTAAGCGCCGTGGTGAAAAAGGGGACACGGTGCATAAACTTCTAACTTGCCAAAGATTTAATAACAACAGATAATAAAAAAAAACAAAAAAAAAAAACAAAAAAAAAAAACGTGTTGGCTAATTTTGTTTATCTGTCAAGGCATTTTGGAAATTTTGGGATATTTAGTTATTCTATTGATATTTTTAATATTGTTATTAAACTATTAAAACTATAAGTTTTAATTCCGATATATCGAAATGGTATTTGTAAAGTCCACTTCTGGGTTCAAAAACAGCCAAAATGAAATAGCTCTCTCAAGAATCGTGTTAGTCTAATTTTGTTTTGGCAGAAAGAAAGTTATTAAATACAACAAATTAGTAACTGACACCTTTGCATTAAATCTTAAGTTTCTTGCTTTCTTGAGAGAAGAGGGCAAACTGGATCTGATTAGGACAGAAAAAGAAGGGGAAGGCCCAGGTGAATACTTGCATAAGTGGATAAGGACATCACAGTTTGTGGTTTAAGAAACAAACACCTGACAGGTCCTCAATTGGCTTCTTCCTTAAATATATGTCCAAAACAGGTGTCATCTGCACCAGAGAAAAGACAACTTCAGAATGCTGACCATAATACACTTTTCCAGTCATCTTCAGTGCAGTGTCTGTGTTCTTTTGCCCATTTTTAATCTTGTCTTTTTATTTGCCAGTTGCAGGTACGGCTTTTTCTTTTGAAACTCTGCCTCTTAGGCCAGCACCAGCATCCCAGAATTGTCAGGCTGGCTGCTAAAAAATGGGGCTTTGCAGTCATGTGAATAATAAATTAAAAACTAGTTATATAATACAGCAATAGCCATTAGCATCACTAATAATATCTTAGATGTACTTTTAAATCAATTTAATGGTATCTTCAATAAAAAGGAATCAGTTTCTGTCAAAAACACGAAAATGTCTGGGTGTGTCCAGACTTTACACTGGTAGTGTACACTCCTGTGTATATATGTGGGTATACGTGATCAGCCACAGCATTAAAACCACTGACAGGTGAAGTGAATAACTGATTATCTTGTTACAATGGCACCTGCCAAGGAGTGGAATATATTAGGCAGCAAGTGAACTGTCAGTTCTTAAAGGTGATGTGATGAAAGCAGGAAAAATGGACAAGTGTAAGGATCTGACAAATTGTGATAGCTAGATGTCTGGGTCAGAGCATTTCCAAAACAGCAGGTCTTATGGGGTGTTCCCAGTATGGAGTGGTTAGTACCATCCAAAAGTGGTCCAAAAACAACCAAAAACAGAATCAATGATGCACATGAAAGGAAAAGTCTAGTCCATCTGGTCCAATCCCACAGAACAGCTACTATAGTACAAATTGCTGAAAAATGTAATGGTGGCCATAAGATAAATATGCTTTAGAACACACCGTATACCTCAGCTTGCTGCACAGTACCAGACAGTCAAAGTGCCTATGCTGACCTCAGTCCACTACTGAAAGTGCCTACAATATGAGCATCAGGACTGGACCATGGTGCAATGCAAGAAAGTGGCCTGGTCTGATGAATCATGTTTTCTTTTAGATCATGTGGACGACCAGTTGCGTGTTCGTCATCTACCTGTTGAACAGATGGCAGCAGGATACACTATAGGAAGAAGACAAGCTGGTGAGATTTTCTGTGTAATGTTCTGCTAGGAAACCTTGGGTCCTGGCCTTCAGATGCATGGTATTTTGACATGTACCACCTACCTAAAGATTGTTACAGACCATGTACACACCTTAATGGCAACGTTATTCCCAGATAGCAGTGGTCTCTTTCAGCAGAATAATGCTTCCTGCCACAATGCAAAATTGTTCCAGAATGGCTGAGGAACAAGACCAAAAGGGTTCAAGGTGTTGACATGGCCTGCAAATCCCCCAGATCTCAATGTGTTTGAACATTTGTGAGATGTGCTGGAAAAACAAGTCCTTTCTGTGGAGGCCCCAACCCACAACTTAAAGGACTTAAAGGATCTGCTGCTAACAACTAGATGTCATTTACAATATACCTTCTGAAGTCCATGCCTCGATGGGTCACAGATGTTTTGGCAGCACTTTGAGACCGCCTTAATACTAGACAGGTGGTTTTAATGTTGCGGTGCATTTATATGCTTACTTGTACTTTTGCATACATTCTAAAAGCTAGAAGGAAGTTCAATCAAAATAATACAGCTATGACTGAAAAATCATTTGCACGCCCAGCTCTTGAGTATTTATGTAACCTGCCCCTGTGAATTAATGCCTGTTCACTAAAAATATAGACAAATAACATCAACAGGAAATAAAAAGGCGAAGCAGTAATAAACAACAGAGGCCCAAAAGGTCTTGGCAGCTGTGACTATTTACATATTATCTGGGGAGTTTATACTATGGATTCAGGTGTCCCAGGCTGGGTCTCTATTCTGCTGGTACTCCTTTTCTTGTACCCAACACCAGGAGATAACACACAAACACACACACATTTGGTGAGAAAGCAACAACTATTTTAGGTTAGGTCAACTGACTTAATGCCATCTAACACTGTCTTTTGTGGTTTGCAGTTGGTCTGACCATACCAGGGCAAACCCCTAAATATTAGGTGGTGCGGCTCAATCATTTGTGTGCCAACCAACATAACAGAAAACTTTTTCACTCGCCTCCCAATCTATCTCTTTCTTGCACCAATTTCTGGCCATACTACCACCCTGTCAGCTGAGCCTTTGCACCAAATTACCAACAGGAGAAGCTTTTAAAACCCACCTAGCTCCAGAATAACCAGAACACTCTCTGATGACTTCACACAACCCTACATTTCTAAGTCTCCCTTTTCTAAGTAAAAAGCCAAGCCTGTCACACATAAGAAGACACTGATGCCTTCTTGCTTTGGTGGAATTCTCCTAGTCTTCAGCTAATCCTCCATGACACAGGTCTTACTTTAGCTCCCACAGTGAAAATGTTCCAGGGTACCATTAAAAAAAAAAAAAAAAGAGGTAAAGCATACCACCCCCTTGTTGTGCCCCATTTACTCACACTTGGAGGGACATTCCATGAACCATCTGTTTCTGGTAAACATGCAATATACAGTGCAGTACCTGTGATTCCCCATGTTTGCAGTGATGCACCAACAAAGAGTGTAATGTAGAAGAAGGTGCTTTCATAATAAAGGAAGTATCATCAAAATAAATGACTGAGCTCACCATGCCCAAGATAGCAAATGGGGCATTTAATGCTCTATCTGCAAAACATTAGCTAAATATGAATTAAACCTGTCTGACCTATACATGTCCATGCTAGGGAAAGATAAAGCTCTGCATTAGTAGATGAGGGGTTAAAAATATTTTCTGTTTTGCTGTCCTCATTTGGGAGGATTCAGGATTTGAACATCTGCTGAAAATGCAGTAAGTTCATGTTATTTCAGCAGTTTTACTGCCAGGCTCCAAGACTTGAAGGATACAAGCAGATAAAATAACAAGGCTATGGGTGGGCTTCAGATGGGTTAAATCTCTGGAGTGGTAGCTGAAATAATTGAAATGGATTAAGAAGAAAAAGTGCCTCTCATAACGAACAGATTGCTCTAAAGCAGTCCTCGAGTACTAGACATGTAGTATCCTACATTTATTTAATTAATACCTTTTTTTCCATTTTCATTTAATCAGATTCTTAGCAGCTGCTTTAACACCGGCTGCAATTTACATGATTGCTGGTTATATAATTACTCCTCTTATCCTCTTTGCCTGGAACTTTAGAGATGCTGCTCTTGGTCACATTACTAATCCCAGGTGCACAAGCACAGCATCCCAATATTAATAATAACCAATAGTCAAAGTATTGCAACATTTGTGTGCAGATCTAATACCAGTAAGTAATCTAGATGCGGGCACATAACACACAATTCCTCAATCCCAGCCTCAGAGTATTTTATGATTATTTAATGGTCAGTGAGAAGATCTATCATTAACTAACTCATTCAAAAAAGTTTACATACCAGAGAGGGACTCTAAAACAGGAAGAAAAGAAATCTGTCCTTCCATAGCCTACCCAGTTAGTCAGCTAGAACACAGCACAAAGCCAGGCAGCACATAAAGGGAAAAATCTATCTTGAATGTCTATAATTGCCAACTGCCCCAGGGCACTGCATAAACAGCAATACAATGCCACACCATGTCTTTGGAGAGCAGATTTGCCACTAGTTTACTCAGCCAGTTGGCATATTTTTTCCATATACTGCAAAAACCCATAAAAATTCATAACAAGTCATTTAAAAATAAAGAAGAAATGTCTAAATGTAGAGTACTGTACAAATGCTAATAATAATAAAAAAAGATATAATTGCTCTGCAATGTGCAACTCTGCCACCACTCTAGTCTGGATCCACAGGCCAGGAAGGGGTCCATATAGAGTGGAATGGGGAAGCTGGAGGCACACAACTAGATTCTGCACTATTTTTAGTGCTTTCTTAAACTGCTATAAAGCCTGGATACACTTGCTGTGAGTGAGAGCTTTCAACCTGCTCACTGACCTCAGTTTCACCTGCCATCTTATAACTGTTTAGCAGATTTTGCTGAACATATGGGCGTCACTAGAGGGGCAATTAGGCCACAAGCAAATCATCATCGTTGTCCATATTGACACGTATTTTCAAATGAACGAGGGACTTTAAGGATTTATGTCCAAAGAGAAAATGAAAATGAGTCTGAAACCTACTGCATAGAATGATTACAAAAATGCCAAATGTGAACATGGTCACCAACAGAAAGAGAAAGTTAAGAAAGGGATGTAGGGAAAAACGCATTCTTTATTCAAAAAAGATTATTTTTTCTTTTTAAGAAAGTTGATCAAGTTAACAGAGCATAAGTTTGTTAGAAAAAGTTACCCAGACTCTTCACAACGGAATACATCAAAGTATTTTTCAACTAAAACATAAAACTAATTTAGCAGTTCTGGAATAAAATTATAGACAGCAAGCTGGGAAAGTGACTTTCTTCTATTTAAGCATTTATGAAAAGATGACAGATAACTTCCCAAAAATGTGATCTCTGTAAACAATCTGCATTTGCTTTTTGGAAGGGAGGGTCAGTAAATAAATACACTGAGATCTTCTATACTTTTAAGAAGATCAAAACTGACAAACACAACACAAAGAATAATATGAGTAGTAGAAATCTACTGGGAGTTCAGTTTTTGACATATAGACATGGACGGCAGCACCATTATTACTTCACAGCAGAGGTCTCCCCTCCACGAAATTATTTGACCAGCGGCCATGTAGCCTGAAAAAACATGACTCACCCATTATAGTTCAAGACATAGTATTATTTTTATGGCAAAAGCTTCCCTGCATGCATGACTTCTGTTCCACTCTTTTGGCTTATTACGTATTCATAACAGAATGCTCAAGCAATATGGGGTTCTTATCTTTCCCCAGTGTAATTTCATAGCAATTCAATTTATACTTTTAGAACTGCTTTCAAAACAAAAAAAAAAATAAAGATACCCACCCCAAAATGGTAGTGAAGCTAGAATAAATAATGAAATAACTACATGGCCTGTACTGTTCAATGCAAATGTATTCTCTTTTTGGAATACATTTCAAGAATTCTGAATTAATGCCAGTCTTTATTTAGAATTTTAGGTCTTTAGGCCATTTTCTTTTTAAAGAAGCTGAAATAAGAATTTCATACAAAAGTGGTCCAGATGGAACAACAGTACCACATGCAAGATTGCAAACATTAGAGGGCTACATCTATATGTGACAACATTCCATTGAGTTGTCTTGAAGCCATGTTTCCCTGTGTCTATCTAAAAATCAGCAAAAAAAGTCTCTCTAGATGATCTGTTTTCACTGTTAACACATACAAAAAAAACCTCAACTGTCAGTCAATCACATTACCTCTGTCTCATCTTTAAACAGCCTGCACCACTTCATGGCATTGTCTGATCTACACCCAGTGGCCACATTATTAGGATGACCATTTATGTTGACAGCCAAACATGTTGATACAACTCAAAACAAAGTAAGCCCACAAGGTCAATAACTTTAGATATTGTTATTCAACCACACATCACAATGGACAAGATGTGGTCTAAGATGATTTTGACCATGGAGTGAGTGTTGATGCCAGACGAGGTGGCACCAACATCTCAGAAAGTGCTACACTTCTGGGATTTTTCATGCGCTTTTGTCTCTCAAGTTTAGAGTATGATGTGATAAACAAAACCCAGCAGTTCATCTTGTTCATGAGAGAGGTCAGAAAAAATACACCAGGCACATTTAAGATAACAGAGAGGCCACAAAAAACTATCCTGGCAAGCAGAAGGTAGTGTCAAAATCTGGTACAAACACCATAGTTCCAACCTGTTGTGTGTCAATGGTAGTGATAATATTTGTAATATTGTCATGTCTGAAGAGTACAGTGAAATTCTTACTTGCATGTCCAACCAACATGAAACACAATGTATTAAAATAAAGAATTTAATTTTATTTAATAGAAAATGTATACCTGTTTACCAGATGAACTCTTATAGGAAGGTGCTACAGAAAATACCATATATTTCTTCTTTGGTACTATACTAGCAGTATATACATTTTGGTACCAAAGAAAATTAGTGCGGTGTGCCTGCATGCAGCATGTCATATATCAGCGTGACCAGAACTCTAAAAGGAGACCCCACCCCTCCACTTTTCATTATGATACAAGTACATCTTTGTGCTCGAACCACCAAGGAACCCCACACACCCACTTAGGAGCACCATGCTCCTTATTTTGATAGACAAGGTCCGGAGGAGCTGAGAGGCACATGGAAGCCGGGAGAACAAAGCAACGGAGTACCTGTTTGGTACTGAGGAGCAAAAGCTGACATCAGTACCAAAATCAAAATTTTACTATTGATCCAACACTATGGTCTACAGAATGTTTTCTTGGGGCACATTAATATCAACAGTGCATCAGTTGAATACCACACCGTATTCAAGGATTATTGCAGAGTATATATAGTGTCACTGTTATCGCGTATACAGAAATTCTTATTTACATTTGCTAATCGACAAGTAACATGTCACCACTCTCCAGCACCATGATAAGAGAGCTTAACTACCTCACTTCAAAATTTCTGTCATTCTTATCAGAAAAATCTAAGAACATATGTATTATAGCCTAGTAGCATAACCAAAAGCAGAAAAATATATGTATTTCTTTATGGCCACAGTCTCGTTTTTTCACATGGATACTCCTAGTAGTATGATGTAGCAGGTCAAGAAGCAGGCATCATCTCAGCACATGTCACAAAGAATTCATGCTTTTCCAAAGGCTAAAGTGGCTGATACTAATAAAGTGGTTACAGAATGCAAGTCACATGAAGAATCTTTCTAAAGGGTAGTCAATATGATTAAATGCAGCAAAGAATGCAAAGATTATTTTTTTCTCTGGGGAGGTTTCTATAATTTAATTTGGTCATGGTGGCACATCTCAGTAATGTAGGCAAATCACTCCATCACTCCCCAGTTTTGCCTCATATAACTTGGCTACAGGGTGAAATCTAAGACTAAGCACATCCCAGTAACACCTTTGCTAGATCAGCTACATTAGGTTATACTGACGTTTGATAAGTCAGGTTAGCTAAAAGGGAAATCCACACAGGATTATTCTCCTTAGTCAAATATATGGAGAAGTGTGGCCCCCACTCAAATGTGAACATTTCTCTCACTTGGCCAAGGATCAAGTGGCACAGCATCTCCTACACTTCTTTGATAATATGGCTATATTAAGCTAAATCAGCCACTCACCAGCCAATCAGACCAGCAGTCTCTCAGCCAGCCACAATAATGACCTTAGAAGGACAGAGCAGTTAATCATTTGGAAACACCTCAGTGCACAGCCTCACTACCCCAATAATCATTTAGTTTCTGTCTCTTATCCCTAATTTGTGTCCAGATGTTTACTGCCAACATGGCAGAATAATAATTCAGTGTGCAGTAAACCAAGAAGGTCTTCTTTTGCTTGGGAGAGCAAATTAAATTGCCTTCATCTTCAACTGTACAGTCAAATGTGTCCACATCTGCAGTTTCCCCACAGAGCTCAAGATCTTTCTTTAAAGCAGCCTGTGAGAGGAGGTCCAAGCTAATCCAGCAGATCAACATGTGCTCAAGTGAGATACTATACAAGTAGCACTTGGGTTTTATTTTTATATTTCACTGGTATAAAAATTATGAATTCACTCAATTTTCAGAAACAGTCTTGCTTGCCCTGACACCATTTTTTTCAGTTCTTCAGTACAAATAAACAATGTGCTTTATTTGTCAAAACTGGACTTAGTGTGGATATAATTCAGTTAATCAAATCTGAATGATTTGTTTTTAAGAATAAAACTGAAGGAAGTTGATAATCTTCACAGCAAGTACTTAATGAACAATGTACCACAATAAATAAAGATAAAAACATCCGTAGTAAATAATTTCATGTTCAAAAAGCTCCCTGGGGTGTTGCTTGGTGAAGGCTGTGGGTATAATCACATGCACCCTTGCCTTGGAGCTATCATACTGCTAAGATAAGTTCATTTATTATCATTGGTTAAAAAAAAAGTTACTAGGCTACACATTACCGACAGCTTCAAATGACAAGGGCATGCCTTTAGAAAGTATATCCTCTCTCCCATGGACAACTGTTTATTTTCTTGTTGATATCTGAACTTTTAAAGCCTTGAAATTATTCCTGTTTACAACATATATTCACAATTTTAATTAAGACATAAGAACATAAGGAATCTGACAAACAACTTGTTTGTTTACCTAATAGTTAAGCTGTCTCAATATCTCATCCTAATACTTTGTCAAGATTTCTGCTTCAATTACATAAGTTGGTAGTTTGTTTCAGATTCCCACAGATCTTTGCATGAACAAGTGTTTCCTAGCTTCAGACCTTCATGCAAGTGCCCTTAATTTCCACTGGAGATCTTGAGAAAAAATAGACAAAATGATTTTGTGAAATAACTTTTAAAAATGGAAAGTTTGAAGTCTTGCTCCTTGGATTTGTTTTTTCAGAGGGTTTAGGTGTTTGTCTCCAAGTGATGGTTATAACTTTAGTCTAAACCCTTGCATTCCTTTTTGTGTTGCCTTTAAAAACTGATCTGAGCTGAGGAAACAGAGAGAGGTTTCAGTATTTGTCTCTTATGATGGTTTCCAATAAATCAGACCAAGCCACACAAACAACAGAGATAACAGGACTCCCAGACCACTAAGGTTAATGTTTGTCTATCATGTGGACTAACCACCCATAAGGTGAAGAGCAGACAGGGAGACAGGCATATCTAGGAGTGAGCCAGACATAGTCTTTGCTAATGGAAAATAGCTCTTGGAATGTAATTTCACTGGCAGGATATGAGCTGGTGCTCACACATGCCTTGGAATGTACCATCTTGGTTCAGTTGGCTTACCTCTATACTCATTACTTCTTGAGCTGGAGTTATTGATTATGCTGTTCTAACACCGAGGTTTCCCTAGAATAGAGCTTTCAGAAAAATGGCAGGATACTCACCACTCCCAGGCTAATTTCTGCACAGCTCAAGAATTTACTGGTGGACAAGAGGCTAAAATAACTGCAGAGAGGACCAGTAGCGTATGTGTATAGCCAAGTATTTAGACTTTTAAGAGACCGTGCGACTAGTGCTCTTAATGGCACTGCTCATATTTTTGCAGTTTCTGCCAACAATAGAGAAACAGGAGGGCATGATTGGGATGAATAACCTACCTAGCATGAGTAATGAATTATCATCAGATTTATATGCTTCCTATGGTCTTCACAATACAAAACACCATGCTTAGAAGCAAGATTGCTCAAAAACGTTCCTGGTACCACAGAATAGACTTTTTTTGTTGCATAATTTGCCATAAGGCCATATTTTGTCAACCAAAAAGGAATGTTATGCTGTCAAGTGATAACCAATTTGCAATGAGATGCCTCAGACAGAGTGAAGACCAATTTCTAACTTGAGACGTCTGCATCACAGCAAGGGTCCTCTAGAGTGCATGACGTAAACTTCACACAAGAGTAGAGAGGATGGCTGCCCTGACCATGGGTTGAAAAACAATAACCTCAAGCAAGGTTACTGTCGGAAGGCGAAAGCAACATTATAAGGAACTGCAATATTCTTGATGCACCCACCTTAAAACTGGCACTGATGGGAACCCCTAGAGGGACTTTGTTAATTCAGGAGACTGAAGCCATTGCAATGGTTAAAAGCCTCTAACATGTCATGGATGCAACGGGTGATGTAATCTAATCAGAACTGCAGAAAGCCCTTAATTGGTTGCGTCTTAGCTAACGTGAATATTACGTAGAAGGATGAGACAGTACCAGACAGACGGCTAACTGAAGTGATAAAAAATAGTTTGTATTTATTATAAATTATGAAGGATAACAGTTCTCCGCCTCACTGGGGAAGCCCCTGTCAAGGCATTGTGATGGAGAATACAGGCATTAGATGAACCTCTAAAAGAAGCAATGTGGAATCCTTCATGACCATGGAATAGTGGGCTAACTCCTCCCCATGCATGAATATCTAGAATTCCTTCTGCATTTTTGTATGGACTTGGAGACTGCATACTCTATGATATCCCATGGCATACAGCATAATAGTACTGGGCTCTGTCTGTTGCTGCATGTGACATGGTGCCTCTGCTCACATTAAAATAGCTGCTTTGGCATAATTTGTGTTAAGTTAAACTGTTAATATTGAGAGCAAGCTTATTTAGTTTGAGGCATTAAGGCACCATCAAGATGGTGACGTCCTATCTATCTATCTATCTATCTATCTATCTATCTATCTATCTATCTAAGTGTGTGATCTTTTTGCATACTGTGGCAATCTCACGACAAGAATGAGTTTCTCTAAATAGTCCAATGTTCTCTCCCAGAACAGGGCAGCTTGTTTATACAGACAAGGTAGGGCTATCTGACCCAAGAGAATTAGTTTAATAATTTTGGTATCTTTGGTATTTTTATCTTTTCCTTATACAAGGGTAAAGGAGATTCTGAAATTAATTAACATACTGTCCTAGCATGAACAGTACTGCAGGCAAAGTACCAGGTAGTGGTGGTAAAGTAGCATGTGTGTTCTTGGATGCACATTTTGATTTATCAGTAAATTTATGCCCCCCACTTAACTGTAGTCAGGTGTTCTGGGAAGTGACCAAGGTGATGAGACTGCAGATGCAAGCAAATAAAACCAGGCTGCTGAGTACACTCTCCACAATCTCCACTTATAGATCTAGGAGGAGCTCAAAGTAGAATTGCTGCTGATCCAAATGAAGCTAGCTGAAGTGATACAGGCATCTGGAGAGGTTGCATGGTGATGCATCATGAGCTGCCAACTGCAATGACTTAGTGGACGGATTCTCTTTGCAACCAGCCTAGAATTACCTGGGAACTGATGGAGAATGTAGTTCTGACTAATTCAGCCTATTCTGACTAAGCTACCCTCCTCAGGAAAACAAGACAAAAGAGATTAGTTGAAAAAATTAGTTACTTTAAGCCTTGACTTTCTTGAGTGAATATTTTATAAAATATATTAATAGCAATTGGTGGAAGATGAGCATGAGCCTTGTACATCTAGTTTAACATTTTCACAAGTTACCCTTCCAGTGTTACTCCAACCATCTAAAGTTGGATGGTAAAGTACTGGTGAACCTCAATCTTCAGTCATAGCTGGAGAGATTCAGGACAATGACTCTTCTGTTGTGAAGCCAAACTTTCCTGAATGCTTGGTGTTAATTACCTCCTGGATCATCAATTGGATCCCAAGTCTAAGGTTATTAGCAAAATGAAACAGGTTATCTCTTTTTAGTGTTCCCATATACTGTTAAGTGATGCCATTTCCAATACCAAAAGAATAGCAAATTCCCAGACACATTCCAGTATATATTGGCAGTAATTACATTAGATCTTGACTTGTGAAATTCACTGACCTGCCTCTCCAAGGATTTGTTTACCTATACCCTTGACCCATGAAATCGACAGGTACATTTCTGGGATAAAGAACATTTTTAAAAGGGTCTACAGAGTATGAGGTTATGGAGGACTAGCAGGAAGCTAGTTCAGCTAATATGAACCAAGTGGTGAAAGTAGAGAGATTCTCTCTGAGTTAAGACTAGAATTACCAGAGACTACGAAAAAACTCGTAGATCCGGCCCATCTTAAAACCGTTCTCACCTCTCTTTTGTCTTCCAAATGTGCCGATTAAGACGAGCCAGCAAGCAGCCGGCTATTCCATCCTCCACCGTCACAGAACGTTCACTAAGTTTTCCCAGCTCATGCCTTGTTTGATTATCTGGGAGTGACTGAACTGCTAGAGTTTTAGAGTGGAAATAATAGATCGTTATTTGGAACACACGCATTTCATGTGTGTTCCGTTTCTACAGTAATCTGTGTAAACACATTTTTAAAACAGAAACATTTTTCATATTTTAGTAGTAAATGACAAAATGTAGGCATAAACTATATAATGTATGAAGCCTGAAGTCCAAGGATCAAGTAAACACTTTCACAAAAGGTTATGTTAATATTATACAGTACACACATACACTTGGTTTGCATCTGTAACACACGGTGTACACTTATAGGACTTGTAAAAGTTTCCGTTTTTTTTTTTTCACTTTTATTCTCTCTAAATCACGATCATGATACATACTAAGTCGCGGATAGCTGACACAGACTGCTCAGCCAATCAGTGCGCAGCAGGCCTGTTGCGCCTTAGAGACGCAAGTTTGATTTCCTGCTGGAAAGAAAGTGTTATTTTTTTTTCTTTTTAACCATATAAAGTGGTATGTACTGTCAGTCAGTCAGATCGTTGTATTTTCATGTGGGATGCTCCTTTTAAAATATTATTTTTAACAATTGAGACTGCAATTGACATGTGTCTTTATAACTGTTATTATATAATATATATAAAAACAGCTAAGGGGATAGACAAATAGCTATAGTGCATCTTTATTTGATCCAAATAAATAACATGCAAGCTGATTTATTTACTTATCTTCCTACAGCATAAAGTCACAAGTGAACTGTTGAGCTTCCTCTGTTTGATCGTCAAGGGCATGCTCACAAATTACACATGTAATGCCACGAAAAACAACTGCTGAGAGCTTCTGGGTTCGATGCTGGCAGCTTCTCAAGTTTACCATTTTGAGTAGAGAGCTGCTATTATTGTTAATATTATACAATAAAAACACACATTTGATTTACGTCTGTAACAACCGCTGTAAATTTATAGTGCTTGTCAAAGTTAGCGTTCACGCTCGCCCCGATCTGACACTGCTGTTTTCAAATAAAGATACACTATAACAGAGGTGAACTCAGATCAGAGAAAACAGAAGCCATCCCCGCAAGAAATGTCCCCTCACATATAAGAACAATGCAGCTGCACCAGGCGTAAAGGAAAAAGTCCGGCGTCATCCTGCCAATCACCTGTCCTTCAAAGAAACAGCACGGCTTACAGAGCTCGCCAACGCTACACCGTCCAGATGTAAACACTAGCGTGGTGTATGTACCCAAAAAAAGTCTAACTGCATTCTAGTACCATTGCTCGCGTACTAAAGTGTCAGCAGGTATTATTCATGGCATTACACGTGTAATTTGTGAGCATGCCCTTCACGATCAAACAGAGGAAGCTCTGCAGTCTAATTGTGACTTTATGCTGTAGGAAGATAAGTAAATAAAGTAAAACTAGTAAATCTAAAAAAAAAAAGACGCTAACTTTGACAAGTACTATACATTTATAGAGGCTGTTACAGTCGCAAATCAAATGTATGCTTTTATTGTATAATATTAACAATAAGAACAGCTCACTACTCAAAACGTTTATTTTGGAAGACGTTAAGACTCGAAACCAGAACCTTATGAGTTGGAGTCGGAAGCTCTAACCAGTATACTACCCAAGAAGGCAGGAGAGCAAGCAGCACTAACCTGGTTTCTTCTTCTTCGATTATAGCCTTAGAAAAAAGCGCATTTGTTCTGTTATACTTTTATCTTTTGTGAAAGTGTATAAAGATATTTGGAATTCAGGCTTCACACATTATACACTTCATGCCTACATTTTGTCAATCTATACTAATAAAAGGCAAAGCCCTCACTGACTCACTCACTCACTGACTGACTGACTCACTCACTCATCACTAATTCTCCAATTTCCCGTGTAGGTGGAAGGCTGAAATTTGGCAGGCTCATTCCTTAAAGCTTACTTCATTTCGAAATTCTACGCGTAATGGTCATAACTGGTACCTCTTTTTTGTCCATATACTGTAATAGACTGCAGCTCGATGGCCGTGGGAGGCGGAGTTGCGTATCGCGTCATCACGCCTCCCACGTAATCACGTGAACTGACTGTGAACGCAGTACGTAGAAAACAAGGAAGAGCCCCAAAGAGCGCTGAAGAAAACATTCATTACACAATTGAGAAGGCAGCGAAACAATAAGAAGCGAGCGAGTGACGCATAAATTAAGTTCAAAGACCTACAAAATGTTGCCATTGATTTGAGGCAAGATTGCTTTTCTCCTGTACAACTATACGTTGCATTCTCAACAGTAAGCTTTCACGGCTTGGTCATATTACAACCGGAGTGCTGAACTGACAACATGGTATACAAAGAGAACTATAACAATCGTAATAAACGAACAATAAAACAGCGGAGAACCCGTGGATTAAATAAAAAGGCTGCTTCCTTGGCGAAGCAAGGAAAAAGGATGGCCTTATATGGCGTTCGTTTAAAAAACAGCGGAGAAGCTGTGTAAAGGCTGCTTCACAAAAAAACAGCGGAGCGCCTTATATGAGCAGGCAGTCAGCTAAAGAAGGGAATCAATAAATAACTATAATCATAATAAACGAACAAAAAATAGCGGAGAATCCGCGGATTACATAAAGGAAATGGGTACCTGAACAGAAAAGTGAGTCTCAAATAGCTACACAATAACTATAACAATCGTAATAAACGAACAATAAAACACTACAGAACCGCGAAGCAAGGTGAAAAGATGGCCTTATATGGGTTCGTTTATAAAACAGCGGAGAAGCTGTGTAAAGGCAGCTTCACAAAAAAACAGATACTTAACAAATTGTTATTGGTAAATTTTCCCTCAGTTTAAAAAGGTTTTCTTTTCTTCTTAATAAAAATTTAAAAGCAGTACTTCGCCGCTGCGAAGCACGGGGCTTTTGCTATCTATATATCTATATATCTATATATATATCTATACTAATAAAAGGCAAAGCCCTCACTGACTGACTCACTCACTCACTGACTCACTCATCACTAATTCTCCAACTTCCCGTGTAGGTAGAAGGCTGAAATTTGGCAGGCTCATTCCTTACAGCTTACTTACAAAAGTTAGGCAGGTTTCATTTCGAAATTCAAAGCGTAATGGTCATAACTGGAACATATTTTTTGTCCATACACTGTAATGGAGGAGGCGGAGTCACGTATCGCGTCATCACGCCTCCTACGTAATCACGTGAACTAAAAACAAGGAAGAGATTTACAGCACGAGTCGCACGCGGGAACGAAGGTAAATGACGTTAATTTTTGACTGTCTTTTAATACTGTGTAAGCATACATATTAACACATGTCCAATTAAACGTGTGCATTTACGGGGTGATTTCTCAGGCTTAAAAGCTCGCCTTTTACTAAAAAGGTAAATGCAAAACTATTTTCAATCAGTTTATTGAAACGCTCCCGTTAAGGATTGCAATAACATATTCGCGAGATAAAAGAACGAAGTAGGGGGAAATGGAGGAACAGCCGCAAACAGCGAAGAGCAAAAAATTAATTAAACAATTGAGAACGGAGCGAGTTAAGCATACAAGCATGTTCATAAGGGTAACAAAGCACGGTGTAAAACGTAAGTTTAAATAAAGTTTATAGAAACGCTCCCGCTGCGGATTGCAATAACATATTCGCGAGATAAAAGTTTAATGAGAAGACACGAGGTATAAACGAACCACACGCCGTGGCGCAACGTTAGGGGCAACAGTTTCAACCATTCTATGATCTTCTTCTCGCAACTGAAAGACGGCACATGGCGGATGTTAGCCGACTTGCTGACCGCAACGTTAGGGGCTTCAAGTATGGCGCTGACGCCACATCTCAGTGCCAACACTTTGCAGACTGTACTTAAAAGACACGCCCTCCTCACTGGACAGTTAAAAACACCAATCAAACTAACGATGACATCAAGTATTACCCAATCAAAAGTAGGAAAGGAGGCATCTTCATAAAATGCGTGTGGGATGATTTGCATGAGACGCTGCTTTAAAAAAAAAATGATAAAAAAAATACGGGACAAATCCCGTCCAGTATTGATTCAAAACGGGACGCGCAATTTCATTGTCAAACGCGGCACGATTCCGTATTTTAAAGGACGGGTGGCAACCCTACAGTGCCAGGTAACCACCCATACAATCAGATTGTGATTCAGACTAGGAATGCAATGAATGTAATTACCCCGATCTACATACAAGGCGAAAGTCTTGCAACATTCAAAGATGATGGTTTGGTATAATTAGTACTTATTAAGTACACCATGGAACATAAAAGAGCTTATGAAGCCTTGAACCGAAAAAAGCAACATCTCAGAGATCGTACAAAAAAAAAAGGAGGTAATGTCGTTTTACTCGCTGTAGATTTTAGTGAAACATTACCAGTTATTCCACGAGGGAGACCAGCAGATGAACTCAGCGCTTCTTTAAAATCCATGCTTCTCCCACGGTCGGTTATATGTCGCGTGTTCTTGGGTAGGTACACCAAAAAATTTATACATTTAAGCATGTAATGGGCAAAGAAAAAATGAGGTATACCCGAAGGCACTGCAGTAGTACTCAATGTAACTTTACTTCTTAAATGTTAATGTTTTACTGTTTAATAATTTATACGCTTCTTATATATTGTTCAAATTCTTTTATCAAAATACCAGTGACAGCGCAATGCACGATAACATGGAGTGAATACACCATACACATCTGCCCACGGCCGCCCTGGTGTGCGCAGATAGGAGTTGATTCTAAAATAAAATAAACATAAAAAGAGTAATACAATCATCACCCATAAAGCGGATAGCAGACGTGACGTATTATATGTGTACCAGATTTCAAGTCAATAGGTGAAACAGTTTGCAAGCTACAGGTGATTTAAAATCCTGGACAGACCAACGAAAAGACACGGTAGCAAATCATACAAGAAGATTTTACTGTTTAATTATTTATATTTATATGAAATGTGCTTCTTATATATTACTTCATATTCTCATATGATAATGATGTTAATGTTGTTTATATTGATTTCTATGTTATTGTAAGTGCATCTATGTGTGTATATGTATGTATGTATGTATGTATGTGTATATATATATATATATATATATATATATATATATATATATATATATATATATATATATATAAAAAATATATATATAAAAAATATATGTGTATATGTATATATAATATATCTGTATATGTGTGTATATGTATATATATATGACAGCAACACTCATAACAATGACAACACAATTACATTGACAATCATGTTACGTTATTTTTAAAATGTTTCCTTTACTTTTTCATAACCTCTTTAACACACTACTTCTCCGCTGCGAAGCGCGGGTATTTTGCTAGTATATGTATATATGTAGATATGTGTATATGTAGATATGTATATATAAGTATATATGTTTATGTATATATATGTTTACATAACCTCTTTAACACACTACTTCTCCGCTGCGAAGCGTGGGTATTTTGCTAGTATATATATATATATATATATATATACACACACACACACACACACTCTAGTCATTTAGCCCGTTACAATAACGGGCGCTAGAACAGTAGTGCATAAACATTAGTAGGAACAGTCTATATTAAATGGCAAGGGACTTTGACCTCATTCTTTTTGTTGGTCGTATTTTTCTCTCTTTCAGCCTTTCTTTTGTTGATGTTTACTTGCTGAGCTGACCGTTCTTCGTGGGCTGCCGCCATGTATTGTGTGTCTTTAATTTTCTGTGACAGTAATACTGTCTTGTACGGCTCTATTCAATAAGGGCGTGCACAAAAAGGCGAGCTTCAAAAGGGCGACCTCAATTGAGCGCGGCGAATAAAGGCGTTCGTAGATAATTTAGTTCAAATGGCTCTGGAATATATGAAGAGCAACAAAGGTGCAGATCTTTATTTACGCGCGCCTTTATTCGCTGCGCTCAATTGAGGTCGCCCTTTTGAGGCTCTCCTTTTTGTGCACGCCCTTATTGAAGGATACCGTCTTGTACGTCCGTAATATACCTTTAATTTTTCTCTGGCGGTAATACAGGCGTGCGCGTTGGTAATATGCCTTTAATCTCCTCTGACAGTAATACTGGCTTGTATGTGGCTGTAATATGCATCACTGTATTGTGTACCTTTAATTTCCTCTCGCAGTAATACTGGTTTGTATTTCCGTAAAACGCCTCTAACTTTCTCTGACAGTAATATCGCGCATCGCACCGTGCGCACTTCATCAGAAAATACCCACACACGGACACCTGGATGCACATAGGGATTTTATGTGTGTGTATATATATATATATATATATATATATATATATATATATATATATATATGTATATATGTATGTATGTATGTATGTATGTATGCATGTATGTATGTGTATATGTATGTATGTGTGTATATGTATGTGAATATATATGTTCATATGTATATGTATATATATGTTTATGTGTGTCTGTGTGTGTATATATACTTCTCCGCTGCGAAGCGCGGGTATTTTGCTATAAAGAATATAGCGGACAATGGTTTAAAGGAGTACATATTTAAAATTGGTGGAAAGAGTAAATTGTTTGCCAAATGAAGCTCTTCATAATGAGCTAAATGAACACATCGAAGAACTGTTGGTCTCATCCACTGTGAGAAATGGATGTCTAGGATGGAACTCTAATGACAGCGATGTTATTTTGCCTTTTTTGAGGTATCCTGTATTTAATCAACCTGAGAGGTTATAATTACGTATATGTACATTAAATCATGAGCAGAAGATCAAAGGTTCAGAAAGATAAGGAAAAGGCAACTAAAGCTTCATCAAAGCCTAATCCAGTCTTAAGTTTACAATACGGCCTGCCAGAGACTTATTTGGAAGAGACTGGCGAAGGAATGGATCTACTTGGACCTCACACTGCAGCATAGGCTCCAGTCGAGAGTGAAAGTGGAAGCAAAAATATGAGTGAGGTGGACAATGAGAATTCAGAGATCTCAGGTGGGTTAAGGCAGGGGTCCCCAACCCCCGGTCCGCAGCCGTCTGACAGCCGGGCCGCGAGAGAACTGCCGGCAACGGCGACTCACTCAGACTTTTCAGAACGCTTGGCGGGCGGGGCTTTGCAGTGGTGCAGAGAGTGGAGAGAGACCGAGGTGAGAGACTATTACAACAAAGTATATTTATGGTCCCGACAGTTTCCCCATATGACATGAGTCTATGGAAATCACGTTACTACGAAGTACATTCAACAGATGCTTGAATTACAATGAAGTGACCTTGAAATGCTTGAACGAATCATCCACAGAGTAGTTAGATCTGTGGTCGCAGCTCAGATGTGCACGTTTGCACAACGATCCCCAAACAGAAACATTGTAAAAAAATCTCTTTCTTCGAACTTTCCTCGTACTGTTTTTTTTTTTTTTTTTGCTGTTTTTGTTGTCTGTGGTTTTCAGGGATACCTTTTGCTTATTGCTTGTCAACATTTGAAAAACATCCATTGGAATTTAACTCATTGTCACCCTCCTATAGAAACGGCAGACACGAAAAAAAGATTGCAGTGTTAATTTTTGTGATGTGCAATCTGTTGGATTGGCAAATGTAAAGCATATGTCTTTGTTATATGCAAAAAAAGAAGAAAAATCTCAGATTGCAAACGTATGCGAACTGCTTAATAACTTTAATAATAATAGAAATGTTATGTAAATTGTGTATAAAACTGCCCCCCCCAACCACCCCCCCCCCCAACCGGTCCGTGGAAAAATTTGCATCTAATAAAGTGGTCCTTGCTGTCAAAAAGGTTGGGGACCACTGGATTAAGGGAACTGAGCTTTACCTCTCTGTCTCCACTGTCAATTACTACTAATTCCCACAGTGAATCAACAGTATCAAGTCCAACCGGAATCATGGCTCCGCCTTTGTAGGGTATCTATACTAATAAAAGGCAAAGCCCTCACTCACTGATTCACTCATCACTAATTCTCCAACTTCCCGTGTACGTAGAAGGCTAAAATTTGGCAGGCTCATTCCTTACAGCTTACTTACAAAAGTTAAACAGGTTTTATAGGGCCAAACTGACAACGTGGTATACAAAGAGATCCTTAACAAATAATTATTTGTATATTTTCCCTAAATTTAAAAATGTTTACTTTTCTTCTTAATAACAATTTTAAGGCAGTACTTCGCCGCTGCAAAGCGCGGGTATTTTGCTAGTTATTTATTAAAACATGAAAAACGTTTCTGTTTTAACGATGTGTTTACTGTGCATAGATCATTGTAGACACGGAACACACATGAAATGCAAGTGTTCCAAATAACGATATAGCATTTATAAAAGGTGTCATTTTGCATGACTTCTCACTCTACACAACTCTAAGCAACTGACAAGTAGGTAAGCAGACTTGAGCTGAGAAAACTGTGTGCCGGTGGGGGGATGTGATAGCAGACTGCTTGCTGTTTGCTGCTTATCAACACATTTTAAGGACAAAAGACGCTGACGGAGAAGTGCAAAGCATTTTAAGGTGGGACGGATCTACGAGTTTTTTCGTAGGCTCTGGTAATTCTAGTGTTAAGAAGGTCACTGCCCCCAGAAGACAGAGCTGGCAAAGCCCTGCACACCAGAGGCCTCATGTATAACGCCGTGCGTAGAACTCACACTATAACATGGCATAAGCACAAAAGCGGGAATGTGCGTAAGCACAGAAAAATCCAGATGCAGGAATCTGTACGTACGCAAACTTCCACGTTCTTCCGCTACATAAATCCCGATCAGTGTGAAAAGTAATGCATGTGCACGTGCTTGCTGCCCCACCCCAACTCCTCCCAGAATTACACCTCATTGAATATGCAAATCAATATAAATAGCCCCTTACCTTCAGTGCTTCAGGAAGACAATGGCGAAAGCACGGAGGGGGAAAAAAAAACCAAAAACTTTAGCGAATGCGAAATGGAGGTCTTGCTAAGAGAAGTAGAGGCCAGGAAAAATGTTTTATTTGGTAGCTTAGGAAGTGGAATTAGTAACAAAAGGAAATTGATGGAGTGGCATAGCGTGGTGGATGCACTCAAAAGTGCTGGAGCAGAAACTCGCACTGTGATCGAAATAAAAAAGAAGTAGTCCGACATCAAAGTTGCCATGAAAAGGAGAGTCGCAGCTCATCGTCTGCACGTCAGCACGACTGGAGGAGGTAGTGAACTCCCGGAGCTCACGTCATATGAGCAGCGAGTTGCTGCAATTATTGGCAACACACTCATTGCCGGCATTGTACCAGCAGGGGAGGGTGATTCTGACATTACCGCAGGTGATGGTGAGTTATCATTTCTTTTTTGATTACCATTATCCATGCTCGTGTAAATAATTTGCATGTGAAATAAGACAAATAATCAGGCTGCAGATGCTGTATTAATTACTGTTTAATTCCAGACAACAGTACAAAAGCGGACCCCAATGCTGAGGAAGTGGTTCCAGGCGATGATGGTGCTGCTTCTGTGCCGACCACATCTTTGGGCGCTGGCTGCTCACACACCCCTGCCTCGGAAACAACTGTTCGATCATCTGGCCGTGTGTTGACTGATGCAGTTCTGGAATCCCAAAGTGCATTGGTGGATGCGGGGAGAGATGTAGCCAATGCACAACGGGATGTAGCCAATGAACTACAAAATATAAATATATATAAGTATCGTGTGATATTAATCAAAAATTAAACGAATTTGTGAATAAATAAATGATGCATCTGCTTACCTGTTTTTACATTCTGTTAATTACATTCATTCGACATTGTAATGCTGTCTGGTGTGGCTGATCATTTGGTGGACCAGGGTCAGGTTCATCATACCGCATCTCTTCAGGTATTGGCAAGCTACGAATGAGTGCCATATTATGTAGAATGCTACATGCTTGCACGATGCAACACACTTTCTGTGGACTATAGAGCAGCACTCCACCAGTCTTATCCAGGCAGCGCCAATGGCCCTTAAGCTGCCCAATAGTACGTTCTACCACCGCCCGAGCCCGAGAGTGGAGGTCAGTATAACGTTGCTCTTGTTCAGTCACTGGGTTGGCGAGAGGGGTGAGAAGCCACGTCTTCAGCGGATACCCACTGTCACCTAAGTAATCGTGTTATATGGTTACATCATACAGATAATGTATGACTGTGATTAAAAGGTAATAAAGGTCTTATCTTAACAAGAAGCCAGCCATCACGCGCCGCACCATTTTCAAGTTTGTTCCCCACACTACTATTTCTCAGGATGAATGAATCATGAGTTGAGCCAGGCCATCTCGCAACAACATTAGTGAGGTGCATTTTCACATCACTGATGATTTGCACATTAATAGAGTGAAAATGCTTATTTACATAAACAAATTCATTCTGTGAAGGTGCCTTTATAGCAATGTGTGTGCAGTCGACCGCTCCGATGACATTTGGAAAACCAGACATTGCTGCAAATTGCGCTTTGATGTTTGCCTGTTCAACCAGAGTGTATGGAAATCTGATATATCTGCTTGACAAGCTGTTAATACCATCCCATACAGCTGGCATGGCACGACTCAGTGAAGACTGAGTAATACCGGAGCGGTTAGCCAGTTCACGGTGAAAAGCTCCTGTGGCTAAAAATCCAAGAGTGGACAGAACTTGCAAAGGAGCAGGTAGAGCACAATTCCTCAAAGACTGCCTTTGTAAAGCCGGCGCCAGTTCAGCACACGGCTCCAAGAGGATCGCTCTTGGAAATCTAAACCGACTTAGTAGCCAGTCATCACCATGTGCCAAGAAATCCGTATGATCTCTGAATACGCGCTCTCTTCTAATCCTTCCATTTGCGATGTCCTCTAACAACGCTAAAGCAGCCATGGCAGATGAATAGTTTGGCCATTCTGTGCACAATTATATTGTTACAAATTGATTACGATAAGGTGCCATAAATTTATCAATGATATGCAGTTAGTTTCAGTGTATATGATACAGCCGCGTCAGGGATGTCGATCTAAAAATGAAAGGGAAACCACACAGGAACAGTAGCACTGCTTTGATGCTGGGTGCCGCCAGTCTGTAAAACCAAGCGGAGAACTTGCGTACGCCAGGGTTTGAGTTACCGTGGAAATGTGCGTGGCTTTACGCCAAGTTTAGGTTTTATACATCACGATTTGAGCGTGGAAACGTTCGTACGCAACATTTCTGTGCGTGTGCACTGTTTATACATGAGGTCCCTGGTCCTTTTAGAGATTGTTTACTGTGGTGGGATTTAATTGCTTCTGCAGCTGTACTGGACTTAGATCCAGGTTTAGATTGACAGTGACAGAGTGTACAGAGATCCAAGGTGACATGGCTGTAGACAACATTGGCAAGGATTGAAAAAGATGAAGGAAGATGCTTGTGAAAAGTGGGAGAGTGAGAAATGTGGGTGGCTTTATTTTGTTGTTTGCTTTCCTCCTATAATTTACTCATCAGGGATTTCTGAGAGTGAAAAGAAAAACATTCTTGATAACTATTAACTTTTTTGGTGTTTATTATGGACTGAACAAACACCTGGGGTGCATAAAATCTGTTTTAATTTTTTATCAATGATATACAAATCCTTCTGAATTAAGGATCAAGTAAGATCAGACACATCAGACTGACAATCAATGGGAAAATTAGAGAATAAAAAAATGCATGCAGGCAAAACATTGCCCTTTAAAATCCAAGATTCACTATCTCTTCTTCATTTAAGCTGGCAAGTGTCCAAGGTTACAAGCATCTTATTTAAAGTCATAAGTTCAGTTCCAGATGGAAGTAAAAATGTACATAAAAAAAAGAAAAAGAATTATCAATGGACAGCACTAAGGGTTATTTCTATATGGTAAAAAGGCTGCAGTTATAGACTCACACACACTTTGCAGCAAATTTAGGTCATCACAATTTTTAAACTTTCTTATAAAAATCAGTTATTAGTGGGTGACATTTATTTTGTGCTGTAAATACATTAAAAAAACAACAACTTTTTGACAATACATTCAATTAAGGAAGACACTCTCATGGCATTAAGTTGTCATCTTTCAAATCTTACTCATTAAAACACCATTTAATTATATGTATATTCATGTCATTGTTTATATGCAATCCCTTCATGCTGAGATCAACTTCTACATTATTTCATAGGCACATCACATCCACTAAAAATGCAAACAAACACTACACACTAAAAGTTTACATATCAATTTTGTCAAAATCTCGTTAATCCCTTGGGATTAAAAGTATCTATCTATCTAAAGATGAAATTTTATTTCTACACTGTAGCCAAATTTTTCAGTCTGTAATACAGTATAGTACAGTAAAACCCTAATTATCCATGGTGAACCTGCAAGTGTAATACACTACTTTTCTTATCATTCATAATGGGGTTGCCATGAATACTGTACCACGTGCATAGATGTTATACTTTTAACCTCAACACTACCGAGTAAGCAGTCAAGGAGATGATGACTGTGGGAATGTGGGAATGAGTAAATCACCCCACTCCGACTGCACTCCTCACTTATTGTCATTGTGTCAGCTGTGCTGACCATATACACATGCTCTACTGTTTCTTTCACTTAGGATTTTTGTGTTTATATATTTCAAAGCGATGTAGTGAACCATAGGTGGGAGCTGCAAACTCCTACTCTCTGGCACTTTGTGGTGTGAGCTGAATGGTGAGGTCCAAACATCAGCTTGTCTCTGACCACTGTGAGCAGAGCGCTTCCCCACTGACATTAGCTGGTCTCTCTTCTGTGTCAGACCCACCTTCTCTGAGCAGCATCACTACTACACTACACACATCCACAATGCAAAGTCAAATCCTTATCCCCAAATGAATTGCTGTGGATCATTCCACGAAGCATCTCAGTTTGAAGATTTGAGCTGCGAACTCACATTCTCTGGTGTTTTGCGGTGTAAGCTGAATGGAGACATCCATCTGTTGGTTACGAAGAGTTGGCCTCTGACCCCCACCCCCATGAGCAGTGCACATCAACGGTGATGTTAGCTGATCTCTCTCCATTTCAGCCTCCACTGTCTCTGCACAGTGCTGCCAGTACAGCAGCCATTGGAGAGGAGTTTTTAGCTATCTGAGGTAGCACTGGTCCACATTACCTAAGATAATCAGGGCTCAGCTGTACTTGAAGTTATTTTGGAGGGTCATATTATTAAAGCTTTTCATGGAAAGGCACAATTTTATATTCTGCATGGCTATCTTTCCTCTGAATCATCTTTTTCTACTAACAGATTGTGTCATCATCTTATAGGAATGTCTGGTATTTCAGAAATGTACAGAATGCAGCATCTCTTTTTACTTAGATTAAATGGATTGGATTCTACAGTACCTTATGCAGTGCTATATATTTTTCACCCCTTTTGTATATATAAAAACTAGCTGGTTTATGGGAATATGAGTGAATGTGAAGGCCATGCTAGGAAATGAGATTCTCTCCATTGTTTGATGCAAACAGAATGTGACTTGCACATTGTCCAGCATAAAGGTTAAGGTGGCAGTGTATTCACATTCCTCCAATTTCCTTATACAAGACACACATGCACACAATCAGAAAGGTGCACATGAAATCCATTGCTGATGAGCTTTATATCTGTTTCTATACCCAAAAACAAAGAGGCTCACAACATGCAGGAAACAAAAGGAGCGGTTCTGAACTGCATCACTGCAATTACCAGTAAAGCTCCCTTTAGCAGTTTTAATTGATTAAGCATCAGGGGGCACTAAGAATATCATCTCAAAATATTTCAAACTGTGTATAGGCACATTCCCAGAAGTAAGATGTTGTGCAGTAAACACATTCTTAGTGTGACTGTCTATTCTGTTTGGTCAATGTTCACTATTTTTCACTTGACATTTCCCACGTTGATGAACCACCTTCACTTTACACATTACTCCTTTACTTTTAAGGACTACTGAGCAAGCAACAAGGATAGAGGTGACATAATGCATACAGTCCAGTGCCACTTTGCTCACATACAAATACCTCCAGTATAAATTGAGTTTTTGTTTCTTGAACAATCCAAAAACTACAGATCTTCCCTTTTTTTTGCTCATTGTTGTGAGTATAAATTTGAAATACTGTAAAGGATAAAAGCTGCATTGTACCATCTTTGCCATTTTGCTTAGAAGATGATGATGGGATTAAAGAAAACAAAAATGGCAATCAAGATAAATTCTGGTATATCAATGGCAGGATTACGAAAAAGGAAAGTTGTGAAGTTTTTAAATGACTCAAATAAAAAGTAAGAAAATGTAAATTCAGGCTTGCTGTTTCTTAAAGTAGACTGACCATCAACAAATGAAGATAAAACAATGAAACAGTCAAAGTAATTAAAGATTTCAATTTCTTCAGATTGAAAGATCCACATGGAAAGAGGCTGTAGTCACAAAATAAAGTTAATGTTCTAGCTCAGGGGTCTGCAACCTTCACTATCAAAAGAGCCATTTTGCCCCCCCCTTCCTCCAAAGAAAAATAGTCTGGAGCCGCAAAACATAACACAGCTTATAAACTTTTAAAAGTTTTAATCTTTTTTTAGATTTTACATGTTACAACCACGGAATACAACAAACAGAAGTGCAGTGTGCATGTGTAGGGCTACTTTGAAATAAATTAAATTGAACTATGCAGGCCTATTTGGGTCCTTCCTATACCTGTGTAAAATTAAAATAAAAACTAGCCCACTTTAATATAAATAAAACATTTAGCTGTAGCTTAGCAGCTTTAAAAAAGTAAACATCAAATTCCATTTCAGTGTGCTGAATCAACTGAAACACCTGAACATACAAAAAAACCTACATCAGCTCCGGGTCCGAAATGAATGTGTTTTGTTTTTCTGAAAAATAATAGCCTATTAAATGCTATTGTTGTCACCTGTTTAAAGTGACTTCTGTTTCTGAAGTTCGCTGCTGATCATCTCTATGTCGGGGCTGTACAATGTGACTTTGACCTTCACACAGGACTGCAGGCTCTCATGTGTGAGGCGGGAGCGATATTTGGACTTTATGAAGTTCATGCTTGAGAAAACTTGCTCACTTAAGTATGTTGAGCCAAAGATGGACAGGACTCCAAATGCATATTTTTTCATGTTCATATACGTTTCGGGAATGGCACTCCATGTGTCGAAAACAAATTTGTCGGGTTTGGGGAGGTTTTCAATATCACTCCATTTGTGCTCTTTAGCGAGAGTAGCCTTCTGACGGGTGACTTCTTCAAGATCCGCTGTCAGGCATTTGAACTTGGACACCCATTAATCTTTATCTGCTATGTCGTCCAGTTCAATTTCTAGATCGGGCTTACTCCTGTGAATGCGGATGTGTTCAGCAGGGATGGGTCGATGTCCAGGGGTGTGACAGGGAAGGAGAGAGTCTGTTTTTTCCTTTCTGAACTCACTGAATCTTTCTCTAAATGCAGCTTGCATTTTCTGAACAATTTCCCGTTTGTTTTTAAAGTCTGAGAATAGATGCTCTGATATTTTTATGAACGATTCTTTCATGTATTCTCCGTCTGTGAATGGCTTACCCCTCCTTACAATCTCTTGAGCTGCCACAAAACTAGCAGCTGTAGTTGACTGTGTAGAAGTGATCCACTTTTTGAAAGTATGTTTGCTCTGTTCAGCTTTCCGTTGCAGTTCTGAAATTGCTCTCTTTCGCTTATCTTCACTTGGGTATTTTTCAGTGAATGCTGAGAGCTTGTTTTGAAAATGTCTTTCAACGTTACATTTTTTGTTGTTCGATAATTTATCGCCACATATTAAGCACACCGGTAAGCCAGCGTCGTTGGCGGTGAAGGCAAATGCTTCTGTCCACGCAGAATTAAACTCTCTAAATTAGATGTTAAAATGTATAACAGTAGTAGTAGTAGTAAATAAACATATATATATATATAATATATATATATATATATATATAAATACAAGTTAAATTAAGAAATTGCCATTATTCATTTTCATGGTTTTTATTTTTTTGTCAAGGCCAAAGGGAGCCACTGCAAGGAGGCTGAAGAGCCGCATGTGGCTCCAGAGCCGCGGGTTGCCGACCCCTGTTCTAGCTAATGTCGCATTACAGGACTTCTAGGTGGAGGGGATGTCAGACTTGGATGACTGCAGCTGTTAATCTTGTTGTCAGACTGTTTCAGATTACACAACTAGAAGTTGTTAGGCATGTCATATTAGATGACATTTTGTCGACTTTCCAGTATAGTTTCACATTTACAATGTATTGTGAGCTCAACTCCTTTTCTGACAGCCAATAACATGCTACCTGACAGAACCAGTTTCCTGTGCAAAAGGTTTATAGATGTGAAGGGTTCAGCCATAATTTCGGGCTTTTTTTTTTTTTTATCTTTCCAATCCAATTGTGATAAAACACAAGTCCATCAGATGCATAACTCTCTTTTGTTAGCGAGGTCCAAAACACCTGTGTTCATTATTCCTCGTCTCTACATTATATGTTTTGTAATTCTGGGTAGGCACTCATTGGTTGTCTGTTCTTTGGTATGCAGAGCACATCCATAGAACCTGAGACAAAATCAATTTTACCAGTGCAAGTCACAGACTAATTGGGATGAGTCAGTGGGGATGTCGCACTAAATGACTAATGGCCACAGGAGTACATAGCGACTGCCTCTGACTCACTAACATTAAGTCAATGAAGTCTATGATTGGAAATTGCTAGAAAAGTCATATAGTGTGATATGGCCTTGAGGAGTACAACACAGCACATCAAGACTAGCTGATGAAAGTTCCAGAAGCTGCATTGATAATAAGAAGAGCCCAAAAAGTTAAATAAGTGACCTTCCCATAAGTACCAGATAACTATGAATTTCTGGGAATCATGAAAGAAATCAAAGAGTAAGAGGGAAAGCCAACTTGCTTTTGAATTGAGCCGCTGGATATTATGCATACACTATGGTCTCCAAGATTAACAAAGTAGTACATTTTATGAACTCATTTACAGTAAAGCTTGAGGTAAAACAGTTGCGTCAACAACAGAAAAAAAATGATTGTTCAAGACAGCACTAGTGCCCTGAAAAATGTCAAATAGAACCGGTAAAGAAAGAGAATGAAAATATGATGCAAGAAAGTCATCATGCCAAGGACTTTAAAATATAAAGACGCTGTCACTGACATAAAATGTTGGCAAGCTTCTGTCCGCTAGATCAATCAGTGTCAGAAACAACTAAATTGACATGACATAACATGAATGTATCCGTCATCTCTCCTACAGCAGAGTTTGACATTATCAGCCTGTGATGGTTTTCTACTAAATACATAAAAATAAAGATTTTAGATAAACAAAAATCTTAAAAATGACAAACTAATTCTTCCATTGCTAAAAGATAAGCAAAATCAGTAATAAATAAAACAGCAGTTTAAAGAAAATGTCACTTCTGGTCGAGGAATAGTCATTCAAGTCCTTAAAGGCACATGAATTTACTTCACGAGTCTTGAACAAGAACACATACAGCTCATTTAGTTGTCCACATCTCTGTATGAAGGCCACTGAAAATTAGGGCTCTGCTGCTTACAAACAAAAGCATTCATGCAACAAAAAAATACACCACACAATACAGGCTTTGAATAAACGAATGATAAAGGTCAAGACAGACATACTGTTACAATATTAACGCCTTCTCTGACCATAAACTGCAAAGCCTATTTAGCAACTCGGCAGTGAAAATACAGATAGCAATTTCAACCTGCTACTATGGGAAAAGATGTCACACAGCAGAATGAATCAATGAATACACTGTCTACATAACTATTTACAAACATCCAGCTTTCAGCACTAGTGATTTCCAAATTCAACATATTTTTCTTTTTAGATGATCACTCAGCTACAATACCAATTTATATTTAGCCATTTATTGTTTTGTTTCACTGAATATTTTGCTACATAAGCCTTGGGTCTTGTCAAGATTCCAGCACCATCTATTTAGCTTTTATGTCTGCCACATCTCAAATCCCACAGTGTTACTTTCCTATAGTCTTATCCAGCCAGAGCTCAGCACAGAAAAACTTTTCCTCCTTGGAGCCTGAGTCTGTAAATTTTCACCAACAACACTGTATATTTATCAACGCTGACCCCATTATGTTTCAACATCGCACAACTTTAGGATTTGATATAACCAGATCTCAGGTTTACTAAGCTGTTACCAAGATTCATTATTCTGCATTACCTCTTTGTTGTATGGGTCAATCACCTTTTAGCATTTTAATAGGAAGAGACCATTAAATCTTAAGATCATACAGTTTTATCTAATCAATCTGACCACATCATAATGCGCATTAACTCCAATGTTGCTATAAAACTTTGATGTCTATATTTGTCAGAATTCATTATTTTGCAGCTATGATCTATTCAGACCAAATGATCCCGCTGATTAACCTCCAGAGGGTCTGATCCAGTGAGAACTCAGCTTTACTGCCTTATGTTCTGCTCCTTTTATGTGTCAATATCCTACAGCTTTGCTCCTGGCATCTTAGACTGACAGATTTCTGCAGAGTCAGCTTACCTTTAGCCAAAGCCAATATTTCCACATGCTCTGAAATCTGCTTAATACACCCCAACAGTAAATACAAGGCAAAGGGTCCTAGGCTTAAGTTTCAGCAGTACTGGAGAACAGCAGAAAAATGACAAGTATTAACTTAAGATTTTAAAAAATGACTACACCAGTCCTCAGGGGTGTTAAGCTGGTGGTAAAACACAGCACCGAAATAAACTGACAGCCTGTTAAATTCCCTGCTAATGAACATCTCTTTTTGAGAGTTCCTCAAGAGAAGCTGCCAGCCTGAAAACATGCAATTTGTTGTGTGGTGCATTTGTTTGATTCAATATACGATTATCATTTTGTTTCAGCCAAATTTCTTCTTTTTGCATAAGTCTTTTACATCCAAGGGCTTTGATACAGTAAAATAAGGATGTGCTACTGAGATTGACTGTGTGAAGAGGTCACTACTATTAACTCACTGTACAGAAAATATGGCATTAAACAACACAGTTAAAACTTGAAAACATCGAAAAATATGCATGTGTGTGTAAATATAGACTATGAAGACAAAAGAACAGTACTTGAAAAAATAAGTGTGCTACTTAATCCTGCAAATACCATGAACTGCAAAATAGACATGTCACTAATGTTAAGGTAAGAGCACACATTGAATCCTCCCTAAGAAAGATTCAGCTAAAACAGATTTGGCACAATGAGAAAATAAGTCTTGCCTGAGCAGGTGTTGCCACCTGCTATTTCAAACCAAATACAGAGATTCATGTAACTTGCTAAAGAACATGAAGTCACTGACAGAAGAGTTGGAGTTCAGCCACATTTTGCTCCCCGTCAAATAATTCTGCGCTTTCATTTCCATGTTCTCTAATTGGATCATGCAGTACACTTATGTATATCTAGTTTGCACTTTTTACTTTGGTTTTTAGCAGCATTTTCCGAAAGTGAAATTTGAGGAATTTATGAAGCATTTCAAGTGCCTTTGCAGTGTAATTTTCTATTCTGCAAAGTAGTTTGTTATATGCAAATTTATATTTTTATCATTTCTACTTTCTGTATTTCTTGATATTGTATTCTTGTACATATTTTTACTATCTCTTTTCTTACTTGTTATACTTTTAACCCTTTTAATATTTTTTTTATTTTTTAAAAACATAACAGAAGTAAACTCTGCACCCAGCATTTTAAAACATGCTGTCATGCTTGCCTATTTGTTTGATAGATTCCTAACTTAGTGTTTATTTTGGTTTTTTTTTATATAAAAGTGTCTTAAATCCTTTAAGCCATATAAAAAAATTGAAATGGGTAAGAATATATGCTTCTCTTTTGTTACAACATCAAGAAATACAGAAAAACAATTTAAAATAATCTGACTTTCAGTCAGTTGGGATGGGCAGTTAAAAGAATTATGATATTCTACTACTTCATTTTACTGCACCAGAAAGTACTGGTCAATTAACAGACTGAACAATGGGTAGGAAAATGTAATAGACAAGTTTGACACATGCAATCCATTTCTGTTACCAAACTTCAAGGAAAAAATATTTAAATCACAGAACCCCAAATGTCATATTCACCATGTCTTAACAGTATTCATTCTAAACTTTTCCCCTTGTTTTTTGGTTTTTATTTTTTAACCCTAAACATGAATGATTATTACATGAGTAGAAACTAACAACATCCCATGTGAAGCATGATACATCAATCATCTCTCTCCCATTTTGCCTTGCTTGCTTTTTTGGCATAGAGGAGTAAAATATACCAGTACATGTAGCAATACTGCAAGAAATGTTAAAACATTACCTATGTCACTTTTCATAACAGAGTCCAAAACAAGTAAATTGATAATACAGTGGCTTCAGTTGGTTGGCCTCCTCATGTCAGAGAACATCTGCCAGTTTCAAAAACTTCTGCAAACAACATGCAAGTGATATTTGTAGATCAAAAACAATGACAAGTTAGACAATGTACACATGCCATAACATTCTTGTGCATTTGACGACTATGTTAACTGATATGAAAGTTACAGCATTTCACATTTTTATTTACTTCATCAATGAGTCAGTTATTACATCTTTGTTTATTAAGTAGTTTTGTAACAACAACTCATTTTCAAAAGTCAGTGATAACAGCATGCAATTTTTTGTGTCAGTAGACTACTTTAAAGATGTGGTTTATAACAGCACTTTACAACCCTAATTCCAATGAAGTTGGAACGTTGTGTAAAACGTAAATAAAAACAGAATATAATGATTTGCAAATCCTTTTCAACCTATATTCAATTGAATACACTACAAAGACAAGATATCGAATGTTCAAACTGATAAACTTTATTGTTGTTTTGTAAATCTTCACTCATTTTGAATTTGATGCCTGCAACACGTTCCAAAAAAGCTGGGACAGGGGCATGTTTACCACTGTGTTATATCACCTTTCCTTTTAACAACACTCAATAAGCATTTGGGAACTGAGGACACTAATTGTTGAAGCTGTGTAGGTGGAATTCTTTCCCATTCTTGCTTGATGTACAACTTCAGTTGCTCAACAGTCCAGGGTCTCCGTTGTCGCATTTTGCGCTTCATAACGCGCCACACATTTTAAATGGGAGACAGGTCTGGACTACAGGCAGGCCAGTCTAGTATCCACACTCTTTTACTACGAAGCCACACTGTTGTAACACATGCAGAATGTGGCTTCGCATTGTCCTGCTGAAATAAGCAGGGACATCCCTGAAAAAGACGTTGCTTGGATGGCAGCATATGTTGCTCCAAAACCTGTATGTACCTTTCAGCATTAATGGTGCCTTCACAGATGTGCAAGTTACCCATGCCATGGGCACTAACACACCCCCCCATACCATCACAGATGTTGGCTTTTGAACTTTGCGCTGATAACAATCCGGATGGTCCTTTTCCTCTTTGGCCCGGAGAACATGACGTCCATGATTTCCAAAAACAATTTGAAATGTGGACTCGTCAGATCACAGCACACTTTTCTACTTTGCGTCAGTCCATCTCAGATGAGCTCGGGCCCAGAGAAGCTGGCGGCGTTTCTGGGTGTTGTTGATATATGGCTTTCGCTTTGCATGGTAGAGTTTTAACTTGCACTTGTAGATGTAGCGACGAACTGTGTTAACTGACAATGGTTTTTTGAAGTATTCCTGAGCCCACGTGGTAATATCCTTTACAGAATGATGTCGGTTTTTAATGCAGTGCCACCTGAGGGATCGAAGGTCACGGGCATCCAGTGTTGGTGTTCGGTCTTGCTGCTTACGTGCAGAGATTTCTCCAGATTCTCTGAATCTTATGATGATATTATGGACAGTAGACGATGAAATCCCTAGATTCCTTACAATTGAACGTTGAGAAACATTGTTCTTAAACTGCTGGACTATTTGCCCACGCAGTTGTTCACAAAGTGGTGAACCTCGCCCCATCCTTGCTTGTGAACGACTGAGCCTTTTGGGGATGCTCCTTTTATACCCAATCATGACAAACACCTGTTTCCAATTAACCTGTTCACCTGTGGAATGTTCAAAACAGGTGTTTTTTGAACATTACTCAGCCTTCCCAGTCTTTTGCTGCCCCTGTCCCAGCTTTTTTGGAATGTGTTGCAGGCATCAAATTCAAAATGAGTGAAGATTTGCAAAAACAACAATAAAGTTTATCAGTTTGAACATTCGATATCTTGTCTTCTTGTCTCCAACTTCATTGGAATTGGGGTTGTACAATGGAGTAAAAAAATGGAGCACAGATAGGCTTGTGATGGCTCAATAACATTCATATATTGCACATTTCTATTCAAGTGATGTGAAAGTGCCATCGACTGAGGTGTGTTAGTGCTGGAGGGTCTGTGACTAATTGTTGTTCAATTTTCTTAAACATAACATTTTTGAAAGAATACCCAAGAATAGTACCCAACAATTAGTATTTGAAAATTATCTATTAATAAAAATTGACCAATGCTAGCATAAAATCAGCATAAATATTAACATATGAAACAAGAAAGGAACTAAAATAAGCTCCCCATCGAACTATTAATATTACTTAAAACTCTAAGTTTGCTAAAATGATATAAATAAGGAAGAACTCCGAAAGGAATGGGAATTATAATGGGAATATAAATGTTACATGGTCTTGCATTGATTGTCTGTGTATTTCTAGGACTGAAACATCAGGGACTGGGTGCCAAAGACGGGCGTTTAATCCAGTGAAACCTCCCACCTCCTGAGGCCACCGTCCATTTTAATGACCCATCCTTTGTTTATATCAGTTAGGGCAGTTGCACCGTTCCCGTGTTATTATTTACAGTAGTTCAAACATCATTTAACTCCAAATTGATAAAGTTGGTTCGTTACAATAATAATCTGCAGATTATATTGTCCAGTCAATTTAGTCTTGTATATACTTGCATAATTGCTGTCCCATTCTATTTATTTCCAGGGAACTGACTTTTTTGTACTCTACTAGTTAACTTACCTAAAATTGCAGGAGGCAGGCACTGCTGTGTGAGCCATTTGCGCACGCTCTTCCTGGCAACATTGGGCATCTGAGCAGATGTGTAAAAGAGGAACATATGCAAATATACAAGTTCAAGCAACCGCTCCCAAGGATAAATTGAAACAGTAAACTAATATCTAGTTGAAGTTGCACAGAATGTTTCACCTTTATAAGATGGACAAACTTGCAAATTCACCAATGCTCTTCAATGGGAAATTTTGAAATTTGTACAGCATGATCTATTTGACATATCTGAATGAAAACTGAACTGTCTTGACAAATTTCTTTGAAGAATAAGTGTTCCATATCTCAACAAAATTGGTCCACGGGCAGCTCCGACTTGTTTCATGTGGACAGACAATACAGGTTTTTGCAGCGGAATGAGCCGTAAAGAAATAGTTAAGTTTGACCAAGAAACATGTTTTGCAACAAAGGCCCAATAAGCCTACAAAAAGCATGAACTAAAAGGGAAAGACAAGCTACAAGAAAGAAAAAGTTCTGTGATTAGAACAGTGACTAGACTTATTCAAGGAATGAAAAGCAAGAGTAATGAGGAAACTAACTGAGCTGAATATTTCCAGTTTCAGAAAATGCAGATGAAAAGGTGACATGATGTAAGACTTCAAAATTATAACCAAACTAGCGCACATAATCACGCCGCTCTTTTAATGAGTTTTAAGCACAGAGAAAAAAATGAACATTTGAAAAATCCGTAATTTAATAAACCACCAAGAAAAGTAACATTGCAACAATGCATGCTACGAACCAACATACAATTGTCCGTGACTGAAAACTGGAGGACCGCCGTCGCGCCTCCACCTCCCAGAGCAAGGGACAGGGCTGGACGGCGCTCAGGGTGGAATGGGGGGAGAGGGGAAGGACGCCCATTCATTGTTCTTTGCGGTTCCGGCTGCTTTTCTATATATAATCCACCAAGTCACCCGACCATGGTATTAGCGAGGGGGGGTGTGTACAAAGGGCAGGGACGTAATCAGTACGAGTGTATGACCCGCACTTACTGGGAATTCCTCGTTCGTGGGGAACAATTGCAAGCCACGGTCTCCATCACGAATGGGGTTCAACGACTTACTCACGCCAGTCGGCGCCAGGTAGACGCACGTTGATCCATTCAGTGTAGCGCGCATGCAGTACTGGACATCCAAGGGCATCACAGACCTGTTAATGCTCAATCTCATGTGGCTGAAAGCCACTTGTCCCTCGAAGAAGTTGGACGCCGACCGCTCGGGAGTCACGTAACTATTTAGCAGTAGGGAGTCTCGTTCGTTTTTGGAATTAACCAGACAAATCACTCCACCAACTAAGAATGGCCATGCACCACCACCCACAGAATCGAGAAAGAGCTATCAATCTGTCAATCCTCTCCGTGTCCGGGCCGGGTGAGGTGTTCCGTGTTGAGTCAAATTAAGCAAAATTTGTGTGTGGTGAGTTGTTGCGTCTGGACACATGAGCAGGCACTGTGAATGCCTTGAGAGCGTGGATGGACACGTGCTGGGGAATAATGAGTATCTATATATCTTCTTAGATATAGAAAGCGTCTGATGCGGTGTTTGGTGAATTGTTGCAGTTTGTGAGTTAGCAGTTGTGATGGTTTTACACTCCAGTACATTGCGGTGAACGCTGGTAACAGTCAGGCGGGCGGGCAGGCGTTCTTGTCCCATGCTCTTAGAGTTGGTGGCCGTGTCTCTGTATCGGTTCGAGTTGTTGGGCGGTGCTCTGTCGTTCGTATCCCATGGTTGGGCGACTTGGTGGATTATATATAGAAATGCAGACAAAACCGAAAAGAATAATGAAAAGTCAACGTGGCTCAGTGGTGCATGTGTACTGTAGCAGAGACGAAAGTGAGTTGGTGAGTTGTTGTGTCCGGGCACATGAGCAGGCACTGTGAATGCCTTGAGAGCATGGGTAGATGCGTGCCGGGGAATAATGAGTATCTATATATCTTGTTAGATATAGAAAGCGTCTGATGCGGTGTTAGAGTTGGTGGGCGGGGCTTTGTGAGTTGACAGACGTGGCTATTTTTTGCGTATTCCATGGCTGTCTTCCGGCAGTGTGAATGCCTCAAGAGACAGGGTGGCGGTGTTTGGTGAGTTGTTGCAGTTTCTGAGTTAAAAGCTGCGATGGTTTTACACTCCAGTACATTGCGGTGAATGCATTGCGGTGAATGTTGGTAACAGTCAGGTAGGTGGGCGGGCGGGCGGTAAGGCAGGTGTTCTCATCCCATGCTCTTAGAGTTGGTGGGCGTGGCTCTGTGAGTTGTCATCGTATCCCATGGTGTTAGAGTTGGTGGGCGGGCCTCTGTGATGTTGCAGGCGTGGCTATGTCATGCGTATCCCATGGTTGTCTTGCATGCGTATCCCACGGTTGTCTTGCTTGCCCCGTCGGCTTAGTGAATTATATGTATAGATTTAGTATGGTGGATGTCAGCTGTTTATGTAAAAAGAAGTTCTTTAACAGGAAAATAGGGAATTTACCTCAAACATTAAAAAGCTTACCTTCATTAACAGAACCATAAATACTTGAAATATGTCACTATGCGTGGTAGATATCAGTAAACTTATGAAGTCTAAATCTTAACTAAATATCATTTTGCTAATGTTCAGTGAAAAGGGTTTGATAAGCTACATTAGGCTGAATATTGAGTTCTTTTCAAATTTGTTTAACCACTTATGCATGAGGTGCCCTGCCAACGAGACACCACCATATTTCAAAGTTGTTTGTGTACAATGCAATACAGTAATCCCTCCTCCATCGCGGGGGTTGCGTTCCAGAGCCACCCGCGAAATAGGAAAATCCGCGAAGTAGAAACCATATGTTTATATGGTTATTTTTAGAATGTCATGCTTGGGTCACAGATTTGCGCAGAAACACAGGAGGCTGTAGAGAGACAGGAACGTTATTCAAACACTGCAAACAAACATTTGTCTCTTTTTCAAAAGTTTAAACTGTGCTCCATGACAAGACAGAGATGACAGTTCTGTCTCACAATTAAAAGAATGCAAACATATCTTCCTTTTCAAAGGAGTGCAAAGCAAGCAGTCAAAAAAAAAAATCAATACGTGCCCTTTGAGCTTTTAAGTATGCGAAGCTCCGTTCAGCATGTCCTTCAGGAAGCAGCTGCACACAGCCCCCCTGCTCACACCCCCCCTACGTCAGCGCAAGAGAGAGAGAGAGAGAGAGAGAGAGAGAGAGAGAGAGAGAGAGGGAGAGAGAAAGTAAGCTGGATAGCTTCTCAGCCATCTGCCAATAGCGTCCCTTGTATGAAATCAACTGGGCAAACCAACTGAGGAAGCATGTACCAGAAATTAAAAGACCTATTGTCCGCAGAAACCCGCGAAGCAGCGAAAAATCCGCGATATATATTTAAATATGCTTACATATAAAATCCGCGATGGAGTGAAGCCGCGAAAGGCGAAGCGCGATATAGCGAGGGATCACTGTACAGTAATCCCTCGCTATATCGCGCTTCGACTTTCGCGGCTTCACTCCATCGCGGTTTTTATATGTAAGCATATTTAAATATATATCGCGGATTTTTTGCTGGTTTGTGGATTTCTGCGGACAATGGGTCTTTTAATTTCTGGTACACGCTTCCTCAGTTGGTTTGTCCAGTTGATTTCATACAAGGGACGCTATTGGCAGATGGCTGAGAAGCTACCCAACCACAGCGTGTATTATGTATTAAATAAAACTCCTCAAATATATTGTGAGCACGGGAGCTGTTCACACCCCTAGAGGACACGGCCGCTCCTCAAAAAACGCTGAAAGATTCCCTTCACACTGCTCCCTTCTTTGCTGGGCTTACATGTGGCTGCTTTGCAAGCGATATGCTTCCCGCATGGTGCTTTGCATACTTAAAAGATCAAACAGCACGTATTGATTTTTGATTGTTTGCTTTCCTCTCTCTCGCTCGCTCTGACATTCTCTGCTCCTGACGGGAGGGGGTGTGAGCAGAGGGGCTGTTCGCACACTGACCTAGATGATACGGACGCTCCTCTAAAAAAATGCTGAAAAATGCTTGCTCCCTTCCTTGCAGCTACTTTGTCCGGGTGCTTCGCATACTTAAAAGCCAAACAGCCCTATTGATTTTTGACTGTTTGCTTTTTTCTCTCTCTCTCTCTCTCTCTGATGCGCACTCCTTTGAAGAGGAAGATATGTTTGCATTCTTTTAATTGTGAGACGGAACTGTCATCTCTGTCTTGTCATGGAGCACAGTTTAAACTTTTGAAAAAGAGACAAATGTTTGTTTGCAGTGTTTGAATAACGTTCCTGTCTCTCTACAACCTCCTGTGTTTCTGTGCAAATCTGTGACCCAAGCATGACAATATAAAAATAACCATATAAACATATGGTTTCTACTTTGCGGATTTTCACCGCGATGGAGGAGGGATTACTGTAACCCACAAGTCAATCAAAATCAATATGCACAAAGCTAGAGTCAGATTCTGAACAAAGTTATTAAAAACTTTTAAAAACTAATTTATTAAAAACAACATGCTTGATGAAGGACTCAAGGCTCTGCCTGGTTTTTAAGGATGGCTTACTATGACTTTGAAGCGTCTCAGCATGCAGTTTTACAGTTCATGCATCACGAGTTCAACTATCATACCAGGAGGTTGTCTGCTGCACAGTCTCCTTTTGTTAATTTTCTGAGTAGTGTTCTTTCAATGTCAACTTATAATATAGGCAATGCTTCTTTGGGTACTGATGAATAATTGTTATGCTGTTGATTCTGCAACTTTTATGTGAGGACCTCCCTTCTTCAAAGTGTGTGGTGTTGTCTATGTCTAAAGGCTAGACTGAGAAGAATGGCCACTATGAAACATAAAACTCCACCATGCTGCCCAAGGTGAAACAGGACACAAGTGAAGTGTGCTTTGTACAGAAAACATAATAGGTGGCTTCCACTATGAACAAACAGTGGTATCAGCATAGCTAACCTGTGAATACTATAGTCTACTCAGCATGGAGTCATCCAGAAAATATACTGTGACATTATTAAGTTATTAAATGCAGTCACACACTTTGCCAAAATCAGAACAAAGAAATATAAACATTACTGAATTCAAATGTTGAGCATATTGATACAGTGAACATCACTATCATTTCACAATGTTAGATTTAGTCTGTAGAGTTATTTTGACCGGAGAGGAAGGTTCTCATTTGTAAAGGGTAGGTTGTCTCTATGTTAGGTGGTTTTCTCTTGAGACTACAAACGATTTCCAATATAAACATGATATAAGGACAGAGCAAAATAATTTCAGAGGTTAATGGTATAACTTTTTGTTAAGCTATGCATACTTCTTTACCACCTGTTGTTGTCAAAATTCTGATTCTAATTGCAATAATCTTACAAAGACAGCCAGGGAAAGTGGATGGAATATTTTTCTGTTATAATCCAGATGAAATTTAAGACAGTATTTAAATGAGGCCATGTCTAAAACAAAGGTAAAAGGCAGTATACAAATAAAACAAGAAAATGGTATAAATGCATGTGATAAGTAGTCACAAATGCAAATGAAGCAAATCAATGAGATGGAGACAAACAATACAAAAAAGCGTCTTGCGCTTTAGAAAATGTACACAATACGGAAATTTTCATTGTAACAAAAAAGGAAAATACACTGCTGTACTCAACAAATAGAACTTGACACCTCAATGCTGAGATCATTAAAGTGATGCCAAAAATATTTTGCAATTTGCAAAGTATCTCAACAAGAGAAAAAAAAATCTTGGAAAAGCTTGCTAATAGTGATGGCATCTCTAATCTGCCAAAGATGCCTTCCAGCTGCTGAACTTGAGATGTCATATTTCATTATTACAGCTTCAAAATATATCCATGTTTCTATTTAATCTGTCGGATTAACTTGTATCAGTCTTCTTATCTTGTATTACTTTCAGCCCAATATTTCTGTGCTTTACAAAGTGATAGTGCTCTTGCTGAAATCTGCTATGCAAAAACTTGCTGATTCCTTGATCCTCTATTTAACACTATGACACAAAAGGCAAAGATTCTCAAAACTAAAAACCTTAAAATAAGGAGCAACCAATCAAGTACACTCATACAATATGAGAACTCTAAAAATATGGCTTGTCATAAAATTAAAGAGAATGATAAACTGAAAATGCAGTTGGTGCATAAATCAAATTCCTTACATTTTATAGCAAGAAAAATAATGTATCTACAGACGGGAGAAAAGGACGTCATCCAGAACCCTGAAAAGTATTACAGGAGAAACATCTATGAGGTGCCAAGTCATTGTCGGTAATTCTACTCAAAACACACATAAAAAAGTGAATTGAAAAATATATATCACCATTCAGGCAGAAACTCAGAGGAGATGTTCCTTTGCATGACGCACATAGCCTTCTGGCCTCTCTCCTAGCAGTAATGCTTGGCATTTTTAGAACTTAAATGGGCCAAGTAGCTCTGGAATAGAATTGCAGGCACTCCTGTAAAAATTAAACAGGTTCAGTCGCTTGCTTCTATTTATGCATTGTTTCTATCAAAAGGCACAGTGCCTTGTAAAGGTATTTATCCCCCTCTGTGTTTGTCCTGTTTTGTCAAATTACAATCAGGAATTAAAATGGATTTTCATTAGGATTTTATGCAATTGACTTAACAATATAGTCCAAATTGTTAAAGGGGAAAGAAAATAAAATACTGTGTGTGTGTGTGTATACTGTATATTATATATACAGTATATATATATATATATATATATATATACTGTATATTATATATACAGTATATATATATATATATATATATATATATATATATATATATATATATATATACACACACACACACACAGTATAGATATATATATATATATATATATTATACATACATATACACACACACACACACACACATACAGTGGTGTGAAAAACTATTTGCCCTCTTCCTGATTTCTTATTCTTTTGCATGTTTGTCACACAAAATGTTTCTGATCATCAAACACATTTAACTACTAGTCAAATATAACACAAGTAAACACAAAATGCAGTTTGTAAATGGTGGTTTTTATTATTTAGGGAAAAAAAAAAATCCAAACCTACATGGCCCTGTGTGAAAAAGTAATTGCCCCCTGAACCTAATAACTGGTTGGGCTACCCTTAGCAGCAATAACTGCAATCAAGCGTTTGCAATAACTTGCAATGAGTCTTTTACAGCGCTCTGGAGGAATTTTGGCCCACTCATCTTTGCAAAATTGTTGTAATTCAGCTTTATTTGAGGGTTTTCTAGCATGAACCGCCTTTTTAAGGTCATGCCATAGCATCTCAATTGGATTCAGGTCAGGACTTTGACTAGGCCACTCCAAAGTCTTCATTTTGTTTTTCTTCAGCCATTCAGAGGTGGATTTGCTGGTGTGTTTTGGGTTATTGTCCTGTTGCAGCACCCAAGATCGCTTCAGCTTGAGTTGACGAACAGATGGCCGGACATTCTCCTTCAGGATTTTTTGGTAGACAGTAGAATTCATGGTTCCATCTATCACAGCAAGCCTTCCAGGTCGTGAAGCAGCAAAACAACCCCAGACCATCACACTACCACCACCATATTTTACTGTTGGTATGATGTTCTTTTTCTGAAATGCTGTGTTCCTTTTACGCCAGATGTAACGGGACATTTACCTTGTGGACTGATGAGACAAAAGTTGAACTTTTTGGAAGGCATTTTCCCAAAAGTCTTGGCAATCATTGAGATGTTTCTTAGCAAAATTGAGACAAGCCCTAATGTTCTTTTTGCTTAACAGTGGTTTGCGTCTTGGACATGTGCCATGCAGGCCGTTTTTGCCCAGTCTCTTTCTTATGGTGGAGTCGTGAACACTGACCTTAATTGAGGCAAGTGAGGCCTGCAGTTCTTTAGACGTTGTCCTGGGGTCTTTTGTGACCTCTCGGATGAGTCGTCTCTGCGCTCTTGGGGTAATTTTGGTCGGTAATTTTGTTCCTGAATTTCTTTGGATCTTGGCATGATGTCTAGCTTTTGAGGTGCTTTTGGTCTACTTCTCTGTGTCAGGCAGCGCCTATTTAAGTGATTTCTTGATTGAAACAGGTGTGGCAGTAATCAGGCCTGGGGGTGGCTACGGAAATTGAACTCAGGTGTGATACACCACAGTTAGGTTATTTTTTAACAAGGGGGCAATTACTTTTTCACACAGGGCCATGTAGGTTTGGTTTTTTTTTCTCCCTAAATAATAAAAACCATCATTTAAAAACTGCATTTTGTGTTTACTTGTGTTATATTTGAGTAATGGTTAAATGTGTTTGATGATCAGAAACATTTTGTGTGACAAACATGCAAAAGAATAAGAAATCAGGAAGGGGGCAAATAGTTTTTCACACCACTGTATATACATACACACACACACACACACACACCCTAAGTAACAATGTAAAATCTGTGAGTGCATATGTATTTATCTCTTTTGTTATGAAATCCCTGAATAAGATACCATTTCCACAGTGAATCATGTCGGTGGCAGCATCATGTAGTAGTGCTGTTTTTCCATCAGGAGAGACAGGAAAACTGTTCTGGATTAAAGGAAAGATGGATGGCACTAAATAAAGGTCAATTCTTGAGAAAAACCTGTTTCAATCTACGAAAGATCTGAGGCTCTGGGGCAAAGTTTCACATTCCAGCAGGACAATGACCTTAAACATTAGGCCTGGGTAAAAATATCAATTTTCTGATTAACTGTTATTTTTCATTTCGAAGATTCAATATTGATTCTTAAAGTCTCAAGATCGATTTTGTGAATCTCTATGCTGCCATATGTAGATTTTTGCTTATCTTCGTTTTTGGTGTCTGATTCAATAGACTTCGCAAATGCTCCTGTTAAGGGTTTCTATTGAAAAAAAAAAGCACTTTTACTGTGAAGAACACAGACGTTTTGTTGTAACACAACTTAGAAATCATTTATCCCAACATCACACATAAACATCATCTCAATCAACATATAAACAAGATTTTGTGCAATGGGTTTGAGGAAAATGGGTATACCTATGCACACTCATATTTTTTTTTTTTTGGTTTTAATTATTGTTTGTGGCACAATAAAAAAAATAATTTTGAACCTTCAAAGTGGTAGGCACGTTGTATAAATCAAATGGCGCTAACTCCCAGGAATCCATTTTAATTCCTGGTTGTAATATTGTAATGTGACAAAACAGGACAAATACTGAAGGGGATGAATACTTTCACAAGGTACTCTACCTTTTAAAAATATAATAATAAATTATTTGTGCAGATAGGTGAATAGCAGTCAGTAAAGTGGCCAAAAATGCTTTACTACTGAGAATACGTCTAGTTGACAGGTTGCAAAAGTAAGGCAGTATTTTAAAGAGGAATTAAAGCAGAAAAAAAATATAACATTTTCAACCCTCTTAAACCAATTCACTATCTAGGGGACTACAGCCTATTCTAACTGCTCTTGACATTGTGCCAGTCCATCACAGGGCCCTCTCATGCACATACGTACACTACTTAAGGCCAATTTGGATAAAACAATTAACCAAACTAGCATGTCTTTAGTGAACTGTGATCTAAGTAGACATGGGGAAAACATGTAAACTGCACATAAACAACAACAACTGGGTGTATAATTAGAATACTTAATGATGTGTTCATTGTATTGATCAACTATGCAGGCCCACAAAGAAATATAGCTGGAAATATATATACAATGAGTTGGTTTGCCCAGTTGATTTCATACAAGGGACGCTATTGGCAGATGGCTGAGAAGCTACCCAACTTACTTTTCTTTCTCTCTCTCTTGCGCTGACTATCTGTGATCCTGACTTAGGGGGTGTGAGCAGGGGGGCTGTTCGCACACCTAGACGATATGGACGCTCGTCTAAAAATGCTGAAAGATTATCTTCACGTTGCTACCTTCTGTGTGCAGCTTTTAAGTATGCTGCACGGTGCTTCGCATACTTAAAAGCTCAAAGGGCACGTATTGATTTTTGACTTTGTTTCTCTCTCTCTCTCTCTCTCTAAGCTCCTGACGGAGGGGGTGTGAGCTGCCGCCTTCAACAGCTTTGTACCGGTGGTGCTTCGCATACTTAAGCCAAACAGCCCTATTGATTTGCTTTCCTCTCTGTTTCCTTTGAAGAGGAAGATATGTTTGCATTCTTTTAATTGTGAGACAGAACTGTCATCTCTGTCTTGTCATGGAGCATAGTTTAAACTTTGAGACAAATGTTTGTTTGCAGTGTTTGAATAACGTTCCTGTCTCTCTACAACCTCCTGTGTTTCTGCGCAAATCTGTGACCCAAGCATGACAATATAAAAATAACCATATAAACATATGGTTTCTACTTCGCGGATTTTCTTATTTCGCGGGTGGCTCTGGAACGCAACCCCCGCGATGGAGGAGGGATTACTGTACACAATATTTGTTCATTATAAATACATTTTTCTTATGTTGAAAACATTTAACAAAAAATTGGGGTGGTTTTTTGGGGGCTGGCACGAATTAATCTCATTTCAATTAATTTCAATGGGGAAAATTAATTTGAGATACAAGCATTTTGACTTACGAGCTCGGTCATGGAATGAATTAAACTCGTATCTCAAGGTATGACTGTATTAAACTCATAATATCCGCTAATTACATACTGCAAGTATTAAACTTCCACACATTACTATGTGGTTAAGCCACTCCTTGCCAAAACAACAGATTTATTCCTTTTCAGGTATGTGTCAAACATTATTGCACACTGCTTTGGGAGATTATTGCTAATTTCCAAGCAGTGTGCTACATCCATTCAACGTTCATCTTCAGATCAGTTGTCCCATTCTTGCTAAAGAGAAGCCATTATCAGAATATGACACTTCATCCACAATACATTTCAGAAATGTCAGGATATGAGTAGTTGTTAGGCTTGTGACACGTGTCTCTTTGAATTTTAGACCAAAAATTGTTTCTCAAAACATTCTTGTGCCTTTTGGCATATAGAGAATACGCTTCAAAAAAACTTTTAAATTGTGCACAAGAAAAATATTAGAAGAAGATGTGCAATTATTTACAATCCACCAATATTTGCAAAACTTTAAACAATCTAAATGGTGAAGTACAATGAAGTGTGCTTTATGTGGAGGCAAATAAAAATTAGGGCAGAAGGTGACACAGATAAATTTTGTTATGCATAAGTGCACTGTATACCTTAAGTGTGTATATTCTTTTGTTTGGGAAAACAGGGGTAAAACATCTGTTAATTATAAATGGATGCATTTATGAAATTACTTAAATATACATGTAGCAGTAAATGGTTCGTTTTCTCTTTAGGCCATATCGTGCTACATGACTTATTCAGCAGTTTTCAGTCATAGACATTTATATAGTCTATTATATAGTCAATTATATATTCTTAGCACGTAAGCAGTTGTGGTGCATTCTGATGATCACCTGTCATGTACAATAAGTGTGACATGTCCAGCAACTCAATCCAATGTGGCTTGCCCTGACAAAACAGGTCTGATTTTGTCTTAAGTTGTAGGGCCAGGCTTATTTGCATTCAAGAGCTAACAACTAATGAACACACAGCAGGAAGTATAATACCTAATATACAGCGTTAAAGAATTAGAAACGTGACAATGTATGCGTTTTGGAACTCACAAATAGAAGAGAGACTCGTCTTCCTGATGTTGTATGCTTTACTTACTACAACAGAAGTGAATTTAAAAAAGGGCAGAGCATGCATTGTACCTGTGAAGTCTTAACACGGGCACTGGCTTCATCAGGCAGCATTTAATTAGCTGTCAGAAAAATGGGTTATACTTTGGAAATATGAAACTGTGTTCAAAATCTTTGCACAGTTGCCCTAGATTTCTAGTTGTATAATACGACATGCTCAGGCCACAAAATCAGCAACTGCAGTAGTTAAGTTTGACATTCTCTCCAAGTATTAGTCGTGTAATGCGGCATCAGTGTCCGATGCCTACTTAATATTAAAACCACACACATTTTCTTTCACTTTTATTAATAATATCTGAATTACACATAGGTGTGCTACTTTAATTATAGATTATTACTTTTATTTTCCTTTATTCCCATGAAAGTTTCACATTAAGTCCATGGGCTTTAAAACTGGATGTGCGTCTTTAGCTTTAAAATGTAGGTCTTGGAGCAAAGCTTTGAAATATGGATCCACGCGGTTCTATTTAAATTTTTCTACATCTTGTGTAAAACTTGTGCGTTCAGTGACTCTCCTGATTTTAAACTGTAAAGCAATAAATGAGTAACAATTGTAAAGTAACCTTCTGTCAAGAAGAAAGTACAATAGGAAAACAGAGAGGAGAGTCCCATGATCTTTATTAAAAAGATACTCACATTAAAGTCTAAGCAGCTTCTGAATAATTGAAAACATCAACAAATCCATAGACTGTCAAACCAGTACATCTTATGTAAGATATAGAGCTAAAATAAATGCTACAAACAGAGCTTGGGGGTGAGAAAAAGAACATAAAAAAGGGAAAAATGCACCATTAGGAAAAAGTCTTCCCAGACCCATAAAACAAGATCTTATCTGTGGAGAGTTGTGAACCATTTCCCTGATAAAGACTGTCCAAAAACATAACACCGCTCTTTCTCCTTCATAGAAAAGCAGAATAAAAAAGGAGACATTTTTGAAAAAAAGTAAAACAAAAAAACTAGATCACACAAGCAACATGTCCACGAAAAAAAAAAAATCTCCTGATTAAAAAATCCAGTTACAAACTTTTATACAGTGCAGGTACCACAGAAAAACCCTGAACACACAACGGTAACTATCTATTAGGGTTATCTCAGGTCAAGACGGTTCTTGCCGTTACCCCTTTAAGTGTCTACTCACAAGCAATAAACACAAAAACTGAAATAATTCAGTAGTCATTCCCTTTGACAGCTGTCACAAAATTGCGACACCCCAACTCCAGCAGCTGGAGGTATTTTTTTTTTTTTTTAACAGTTGAGACACATTCTTCTCATGTTATACACCACTTTCTTATACATCTCATTGTGGCTAGTACCACTGATTCAGCTCAGTTGCAAAAATTCCCTACACACTACAAAAACATTCCAATTTATTTACAACAGCAACATTTATTTATAAAGAACATTTTCATACAAGCAATGTAGCCCAAAGTAAGATTTCAAGAGAAAGATACAAGAAAAGAAAAAACGAAGATTAGGTAAGAATATTAATAACAGAGAAAAAAATAAGTATAAAGTCTTAAAAAACAGATATATAACTGGTAGAAGGGTAGCGTCCTTATATAAAATATCATAAATTAAATTCCAATTTAACAATCCAGCACACGTTACTCTTTACACCACTGCATCTTTCATGAAAACCTTCATGAAGTTAATATATGACTATTAACCCACCCTTGCTTCAATTCCCGCTCTTTTATTGTCTAAAGCAGGGGTTCTCAAACTCGGTCCTGGGGGCCCACTGTGGTTTCAGGTTTTTGTTCCAACCAGATTCATAATCAGTGACAGTAACTGATAACACTGATCTCAATTAATTACTTGGTATTTTTTGTCTCTTCTCTTATTCTACATTCAGATAAGCACAGCAGCAGGATACATTTATAAGACATTTAGAAATATTTCTATTTTTGCTATAGATTTAAATGCTTAACTCTATTTTGTTCATTTCATTTTATTTTGACCTTTATCTGTACAGTTTGCTCATTTCACTGTATCTTATTAATGACAATTAAAAACAAGCAAAGCAGACACCTAGTCAAACAACACTGAATTGTGAGAGGCTGCAACTACTTTAACATCAGACCCTCTACTTTGTAAATAATGGATTAATTGAACAATTAAAACACCTGGAAAAGCAGAATAAAAATCAAGATGAAAATAATGTTAAAAAGAAAAAAATACATTTCCCCAAATAACTGCTTAGGAAATTTTAGTATTTTTTTTTTACCAAACCTAATTTTCTAATTTCTATATTGGTCCCAAAACACAGAATCTGGGAAATAACAGATCACTTAATTAGCCCAGGCGTCCAATTAAAAGCAGAAGCTGGTTGGAACAAAGACTTGCAGCCACAGTGGGTCCCCAGGACCGAGTTTGAGACTCCCTGGTCTAAAGCCAATGCCACATTACAGTAATCCCTCACTTATCGCGGGAGATAGGTTCCAAGGCTGACCGCGATAACTGAATTTCCGCGAAGTAGGGACACTATATTTATTTAATTATTTAACGTGTATTTGGATGTTTTTAAACCCTTCCTGTATTGTTTACAACCCACCATTTACTCTATTAATAACAGGGACAACTGCAATATGAAATCGGTAGATAAGTTTACACTTACTGTATAGCGAAGTACACGTAGCAGCTTGTAGGCGGTCATGACGTCGTCGACCTTGTTGCAAAGATTCCTAAAGCAGATTCCATCCAGACTACTGCCTTATCACGTCCACTTGCAACTCGTTTTGCACCCTGGTTAAAGGACACTGCGGCCGTAGATCTTATATGCTTTTCCTCCTTTTTAAATAAAAACAATCGGTGTCCTGCAGCGGTGTAGCTGTTCCCTTCCTTCAACATATCCAAAACTTTTACCTTTTCTGCAATCATTTGCATCTTCCGTTGGTGCCTGGGCATGGCCACTGCAGCAGTAGCACGTTAATGCTGAATGAGTGAGATGAGACTGCCTGGTTAATGCAACACTCCGTCGCTGAGCCAATCAGCAGCACACAGGAACTTAACTGCGTGCTCTGATTGGGTAGCATCTCTTGTATGAAATCAACTAGGCAAACCAACTGAGGAAGCAAGTAAAAAGACCCATTGTCTGCAGAAACCCGCGAAGCAGCAAAAAATCCACGTTATATATTTAGATATGCTTACGTATAAAATCCGCAAAGTCGTGAATCCGCGAAAAGTGAACCGCGAAGTAGCGAGGGATTACTGTATAGGACTTCTAATAAGAAAGTAGGTCAAACTTGATGACTAATTGCTCATCTCGTCACCAGACTATGTCAATTAATATAACTAAAAATCATTGGGGATGTAAAATACCTGACTACATGATGACTTTCTATGGTAGTTTAACACTTCCAAATAATCACATGCTCGCCCCTTTTTCCGACAGCCAATAACATGCTGTGTGATGGAGCCACTGCTCTACAAAGTGTTTACAGGTATGGCGAGTTCAGCAGCAATCTCTGCCCCTTTTTGATTTTTTCCATTCTGTCACGGCACGTAAAACATAAGACAGACAAGTATCTCTTCTGTTTGTCAGGTCTAACACACCCCTGTTCCTTATTCCTCGTTGCTGCCTTATTTGCATTATACTTCCAGGTGGGCATTCTTTGGCTGTCAGTTCTCACGCATACAGACCCAAACCCTTCCACTTAAGACAAAATTAAACCCATTAGATTTAGTCAGGGCAAGTTGCGGACTGGCTGGCTTAAGTCACAGTCATGGGAGAGCACCACAACAGGCCCCAACTCAGTAAGATTATGTAAATGAAGGGTACAAATGGAAAGCTGTGTAATGTGGCATGGCCTTAACTCTCACCTTTTCCAGTTCTGCCTTAATTTTCAGATGATTTGCTTCCATTACAATTTTCATTTTCAGCACATTTACAGTCAATTCTCTTTTTACCAACACTACAAGATCACTGGCAAACAAGAACTCCCTTGGCAGAAACCTCATTAACCTACTCCATTAGTATACACTGTAATGGACACAGAAGTGAATATAGGAGAAGTCCCACCTTTACCTTAAATCTTCTATTATCCTCATCTGCTTTCCTGACCATCATTAAATTTTCCTCATACATACAAATCATTGTAGATACTGACCACACATCGGCACAAAACGTTCTCAATGCCTTAAACCTCACAGCTTGAGCATTTGTTTTTTGCCACCCATAAAGCTATGCTAATTATGTAATCAGGACAAGAAGTGTTTACTCTGGATATAGAAAATGAACTGATTAACAAAATTCCTATTGAATGGATTTGCATATTAACCTTTGGAAGTACCTCCACCTTAACTGGCTTTATGTGACAACTGAAAATCAGTTTTTCCCACAAAGTACTCATGGTTGATCCTTTTCAATTAACTAGTCTGAAAAGTCAGGACATGTCCTTCAAAACTTATTGCATAAGAACAACTACTTATTTATAAGCCTTTTCAGTAACCAGCCATCTAATTCTTCAAACTCATGTATTTCAATAATTGGGTAATATACATGGACTCCATAAGTGTGGCACTTAGTGCAAGGCAAGAATCATGCCAAAATGGCATACTAACTTTCAAATTTGGTACACTAAGAAAGCTTACACCAACTTTCAAACAATGACTAGGCCCAGCGCTGGCCTCTATTCCACCACCCTGCCCCTTATCTGTAACTAGAAATGTTAATAATTTAAGATTTTAAAAAGTATAATCTTATTAATTAAATAATTCATTTACATTTTCATTTGGAAAATTTGTCTACAACATTGCAATGCAAGGTACAGACTTCCTTTCTGACTTGTTTTTCTTGAAAAATGACAACAGTGTTTAGCAATACTGTACTAGATCATTTTATACGCAGAAGCAGAAAAGATGCTTTCAGAGGAAATGATGAGTGCTAAACATAACTTGGTTGCAATGAAGTGACAAAGTCTGAAGCAATGCTACATATAAAAAAACCTCAGCAGTAAATACAGTAATCTAGAGCCATGAAACTACATCTTAGCACACCGTCAGCAGCTACAGTATACAGAAATACTATATGTTTTACTGAGAAAGCACAACAACCGAACACCCAACTTGCCAAAACGCAGTAGGCTCTCACTCACAACTATACATAAAGATGTAGACTGACAGATTAAATTTGCAGTATTACAACACAAAATTCTCCACCCACAAACACAATTGACAACTTTATCATGAAGTTAACTGCCAAGTAAACTTGGGGATCCAAAGGTAACAAGGTTACATGTGTTCATGATAGTGGACAGAACATTTTGGCTGTTAATTCCTTCTTGAACTGAGCATTGATAACATGTTTTACTTGTTCACTGCAAGTTTTAATCTAAAACATCTAAAGAATAGCAAGAGCGTAGGCATGCCTAGAACACTGTAGCTAAAGCAGCCCTTCTCAGCAGTCAGAGAGAGGGCCAATGCATAATTTCTGCATATGCAGTTCTGCAAGTATACAGAAAATAACATAATTTTGACATCAATGCTAATCAATCGATCCACCTAGGGTGCTGTCTGCGCATGTCAATGCTTTATGTCCACAATGACAAAAAACACACAGTATATGAACACTTTTGGAGCAGTAAAAACAAACACGCGCACACTGCAACAAGTGCTTAAAAGTAGAAGGAAACAACTCCATGTCCACTGAAGTATGTAAATGCATAAAGGTGCGTAATGCACAAAAGACAGTCTGTAAAACATTAAAATTAAAGCTAATTATTACAAACACAAGTAAATAAGACATTTTGGATCTTGCATGCAGATGTTGTTCATACAGGGTTTGCATGTTCCTCCATGTTTTAATTGAGCCTATCCTAGAAGATGTGCAGGTTGGGTTAATTAACAACTTTGCCTTCTCCTCAGTGTGTGTGTTACTGGGTTCTAAAATTAACACAAAATGTATGTTTGTACATGTAATCACAGTCTGCACCTAAAAGCAAATCAGTGGCCTTATTTGAGGAGGAATGTCCATTAGATGATGATCTGGAAAAATTCGGTTTGGTGTACTGGTGATAAGATGTGTGCATTGGTCTCCCTTTGCCCTCCCCCTAATTTTGAAATTTTTTAAACAGTAAAGTAAGGACTGTGTGTTCTAATTTATGTCATATGTTATAGTAAAAAAAATAACCATAGCAAATCTATTTTCAAGAACAAAAATTATATTATTCAATTAAAAATGTTTTAGAAAACACCCAGTTAAAAGAAAACCCTTTAAATTTTCACATTTTGGGCACATATAGCTCACTATTTCTACCATTTATGTTACTTTGTTTTTCTGCTCATGTTTCTCAAATGAGCCCAGTGATTTTTGAGAACCCTCTCTTTGTAGGAAAATGAAGCAGCAGCATTTTGTTTAATTGCTTTTAAGCTGCAATATACAACCATAGTAATTAAACATATATTATTACTAAGTAGCAACTAAGACTTTGAAATCCAGTTACTCCGTACACAGGCTCTAGTTAATATACTGCTAAACTGAAGGATATTTCATAGCATCCAGCATGTTAGTACTTTGTAGTGAGATTTCAAGGCCCTCTTCCCTAAAACTTTACGATTTACAGAAACCAATAATACAATTTTTTAAAAAGTATGCATTTCCCTTCTTTGTTAAGCACTGTTCAACTGTCTTCCCTCTTTTTTGTTTACCTCATACACTGGTTTCATAAGCATTTAGCTATTTGTGTTTTTCTCTGACATTGTATTCAGCAGTAATTTCTAGTATGCTGTGCCATAGTATAAAACAACATACATACAAAATATTCTTAGTCAAATACAGAAGAAATTACTCATATATAGCAGCATATTATGCATATACATACATTTGTAAAACTAAGTGGAGAAAACTTTTCAAAGATAAAGATCTTCACAGTGTTCCACCAGAACTAAGCAGTCTAGTGAAGAATCTGCAACACACTACTTTGCCACATTCCCTAGTATTTCCTCACAGTCCAGATAGTTAGATAGATAGGATAGATAGGGATAGAGAGAGAGAGAGAGAGACGGGCGCTGAACAGGCTCCTGTCGATCATGGAGAATCCACTAAACAGTATCATCTCGAGACAGAGCAGCAGCTTCAGCGAAAGACTGCTGTCACTGTCCTGCTCCACTGACAGACTGAGGAGATCATTCCTCCCCCACACTATGCGACTCTTCAATTCCACTTGGGAGGGTAAACTTTAACATTATACAAAGTTATTGTTGTTATTTAATTAATATTGTTTTTTATCAATATGCTGCTGCTGGAGTATGTGAATTAGATAAACACATTGGCAACAATTCCCCTCAGGTGCTGGATGGGTGCCACAAGGCCGCACCATCCAAAGAAATCTAATAATCCCTTTTCATACTTTGCTGAAGTCAATAACTAGCCTGAGCAGCCTTCACTTTTAAATCACCAATGGATTAAAAGGCATGTGTCAAATGCAATTCTTCTCCTGTGGCATAATGCAGGGAGTGCCAATTGTCACACGAATGTCAGTTCAGTAAGACAATACTTGAAAACAAAACAATACTTGCATCCGGGAGGGGTGTATGCTGTAGCATTCCTTAGCAACACATTATCTATGTGATGCACTCTCAAGGTAAGGAAGAAGGCCTATATGGGCATGTACCTGGAAGAAACTCCACTTTGGTAAAAGGATTACCATGGATTAGCCCCATATATTAATTACTTCTATATAGTGTCTTTTAAAGTACTTAAAACTGCAAACAAAGTCAGTAATATAATTAAGTAAAGCACATACAATTGTATGAAGGGAAAAAAAAACAGGAATAGTAGTTGTTAAGCAGTCAACTGATTACAGAAATCAAATGCATAAAGGGTAGATAAAAATACTACAGATTACACCTTTTCCTCATTTTAAAAAAAAAATGCTTTCCACAGTCATATTAGAAAAGATGGTTGCAAATCATTTCCTGAAATCCGTAAAGCAACAAAGTGCTACTTCATGATGGCTGCCAATACTGATGTAGTCAATATCTAAGGTAAAAGGTGAGGAGAAAATGACTGCCAGAAAGGATGGAAGTCCAAAAGATCAAGTTGAAAAATTAAGCTGATTTGTGTTGTTAATGTATTAAGACCTAGAGGCAAGCTTGCTTGCTTGGCTCATTAATATGGAGTATTACACATCCATACAGGGAGGCGTGATAATTGAGATGACAAAATTTAAAATGAAAAGTGAATTAAACTGCTTATAAATATATATTGTGTTTATAAGAATTACTAGTGAAAGCTTTGAAATCATTTCAGTTTTGTTTTTGTCCAGCACCTCCTGACTCACTGGTACAAGAAAACCCCCACACATAATATACTGTTTAACATTTCCAGATGTCTATTAAAGCAAGACATCAAACTTTTTGGGGTTCCCCCCTATTTTTTGGCACTCTAGAACCAAAAACATTCAAACATTCTGGACCATATTTTGTACAGTAAATTACACTCTTATGATAAAGAGTGAACAAATAGGTGTTTTTAGCAAAAGTGATCAGCAGGATTTGAAGTTGAGCATGGCAACATCAACAGTCCTTACTTTCCTGCTTATGTATATCTGACTCACGAATAATTAAATTTCTTATAAACACCCCAAATTAGGGCTGCTTATGCAATTCTAACTTTTTAGAAAATGACTTTAGTAACATATTTATAATCCTTGTTGTTAAAACTCAAAAATATGACAAATTTACATATAGACTTTGTTTTGTATGTTTTTGCAGTCTTTCATACTGCTGAAGTTAATAACATTTGTGAGGTGGTTGTAATGTTAAAGCAATGAGAAGTTAACTAAGGAATAATAAGATAAGTGAAGTTCATTTAGCAACAGACTAGAGGAACCCAAAACACCAGGTCAAACAAAAGATTAGTGAAGGTATCATCACTTTGCTCAGAAACACAAAGTACGAGAAGAAAAAATGAGATTAAGTGACTTTGACAGAACAATTGTAAGCAGTCTAGGTAGCAGACAGGTTCAACTGAGTCCATCGTTATGAAATAATATAAGGCAACTTTGTTCATAGTCACAGGAAGTCTGGGGCTAATTTGAAAGGTGACTTTTATAAAGTGCCTCAAGACGATCGATGACAGAGTCTGCAACTTTTTCATATAAAGACTGAATATTAATCAATATTACATCTTTCACTCAGCCTAATATAATCTAAAACATAACCCAGCACATCAACACAAAAGAGTGCTTGCAGATATTTCCCAGAAAGTCCTCTTCAAATCCTATTGGTCCACCCTTATTTCATAGGCCTTGATCTTTGTAATCGAAGCCCCATGGTACACGCTGAAAAAGACATGAAAGCTTCCAAGTATTTTCTATTTCATATATTCTGCATCAAAATTCCTCCCGAGTAGGATTGTACAGCTAAAAGCGGCATGTGATCAATTAGAACGCTTTTAAGATCTCCTTTAAGGTTTTATTTATTTTGTTTCATATCCTCTATAAAAGAGTGACCTAAATGCTGTCTGAAACGTTTTTTGTTTTTTTTTAAAAAAAGGTGTAATCACAATTTTACTCCTTTTCAATTGTTTCAGATGTAATAAAGATGGAAAAATAATGCTAACAAATGCAGGCCAGAAGAATTTCTCACGTCTGTCCAGACCTGCAAAATTTCATACTACACAAAATATTTCCTTATGCTCATACCTGTTTAACCAAAGTACTAAATGTACCAAAATGCACACAAGTTCACCAAAAAAGAATCCCTTTGCTACAGCTCATACTAGGTTGCTTATGAAGTGTCCCCTTGTCTGACACCTTCCTCAATCCTCAAAAGTGAATTTCCTTCAAGAACTTGTTACTATCTATTTTTCAATACCAGCCTGTTCTAATCTCTTCCAACCATAAAAGCTTATGTTTCTATATCAGCACATATTAGTTTTACACAGTAATGCTCCTTAATTAACTTCAGCTTTTATCATTACCCTCAAAATAAAGACCCGATCTTCACCTCTTATTCACTCCCCTCTTACCAACTTTAATTTTATAACTTTAATTCTGTGCCAGCTCACATCAGCTTCCCCCTAGTGACACAGCTTCAGTGACACAGCTTCAGTGACACAGAGCTGCACATATACTGTATGTGCCGTAAAATCTTGCATTCTTTTTCACAAAATATAATCTTGTCTAACAGACTAAGATACAAATGATTGCATGAGATCACAAATGTGAAAGGCAGAATGTCAGAAGTTACCATGTTTATACTGTATAACTTTGTACCCCAAAAATTCATTGTAGTATATAGTAGCAGCAGATTTACATGTATATATTTTTTAACATGGATTTGAGGCAATCCTCATAAGACTGTGTGATGACCAGCCTTGCATAAGCAATACTCTGGGGAAACTTCTATAATAGACCTCATGTTTGTACAAAAAACATAAAAAATAAATAAAAAAATCATCGCCCATTGACCATGCAAACTGTACTTTCCAGGTCAACTGCAAAACATTTTATTGTAAAAGCAATTTTGTGACCAAAGGAAAGTCACTTTTACTGTCTAGAGTAGACTGATTTTTTTAAAACTGAACAGCTCTGTAAGGCATCATTGGAGTTAACCTGGGTGCCTGACAAAACCACTTGTCCTTGTGTTCACTTCTAGCAACCAACATAGGGCAGCCGCATTATTCAATTAATATAGCAAACCTATGAGAAATTCTTGTGTATCAAAGGAGTAAATAATCCCCAAAATGAGTGACCTAGAACCAGCAGAATCCTAACATTGATTTGTTGGGTAGGCAAAAGAACTTTGTGGATGAAAGGAAATTTGCAAATATCCAAGTAAGAACTTGGTAAAAAATGCAAGTTGAAGGTGCTTTTTAAAAATCATGATACATTAAATTTGTAAACTTTATAAAAAAAATGTCCATTTCAAACAGAATCAGGGCAAAGAAATTGCAAAGGAAACTTTCAATTTCTATGAACATTATACCCTGCTTGTCTCGGATACATGTGATCAGGAAGTAAAATTCTGGAAGGTGATCTTAAAAACTGTCAGTCAGAAACTCAGGAAATGCCATTAACAGACAGTTGGGGCAGACAGCATTGTCACTGAGCAGGAGTCAGGGACACAATGATGAACATAAAACATGTCTGGCTGCCCGCTTGATTAACAAGGTGTCTTGTTTACAGCAGAACGTTCTAATAATAACATGGTGACGTTAAAAGGAATGTGATTAATTTGCAACATTAGCAGGCCTGTATAAACAAAACTCCAAGGGGAGGAAGCTTCCTGACAGAGGACTGACAAAAACAGAGCTACAGCATGTACATTGTACTACAGAGCTGAACAAAGAACCGCAAACCAGTTTGACTACAAATACCCTGTCAGACACAATGTGCCATCACTATGCCTGTGATGCTACCTATGCCTCTGGCATTCTATACATAAAGCAAGGTCTGGAATTGTAATATAATCACCTCAACTTCATTCCAAAAACTTAAATTTCACTTTCACACAAAAACCACCTGAAACAAAATCAAAGGTGTGGGAAAATGGACTAGTTAGGTATACCAAGAGCATACTATAAACCAGGGTATAGGTAAATGACAAACAATATAAGGACATACTGCCACTAGAGGCTAGTTGCCCATGTACTACCAGCAAGAGCGAATGGAAATGTGTTTCACTCTTGGCAGAAACAGCATTACTCCTTATATACTTACAAGTGCAGAAGGGGCCCTGTCAAAGCAGATAACCACAATCTTATCACAGGTAAACAAGCAGAAAGCAGTTACTGGTGTCCTTGCTTTTTGAAAAGACTTGGTATACAAGGGTGCATTAATGATTTAAAGAAACACAAAAACAGCATGAGAAGATCTTCATGAATGCCCAGGCCCAAGGCTCATAATATCCATATGGGTCTATTTAAGGGTACTCTACACATGTGAGCAATGAGCCATAATTGGGGAGTGGGAAACAGTGTAGTTTATAAAGTATTAACCTCATAGTTGGAATTGAACCTATTTATCTCCATCTTTTACTGTTTTACATAATTCAATCAACCTCAGATGGACAGAAGTCACGAAGAAAACCCCTTTGACAAATTTTTACTCATACATGCATGCATTTTGAACATGACTCTTCTTACTTTTTGTTAAACAGCCAAAAGCATGAAATATTCATTATCCCAATCATCTACCTGTAGACTGGCTGCATCTCATGAGCAATTCCAATAACAGCACCACTGGGGAAATTTTGGAACTCTTCAAACAGCTCCCTGATATTCACTCTGTGCTTTAGGTCAAGATCGAGTTGCACAATCCTCTTGATATCTGAAGAAAAAAAAAAAAAACATCATGAAGGTAAAACCTAGGAAATAAGAACAGTCTGTGGTATGGTTCAGTGATAATATCCCAAGTCCCCAACTGACAGCAGGTTATTTACCAAAACATACAGAACACTTACCATTACATCAGTGACCTTTTCAAGTAAAAAGTCACATTTGGTCTAACTGCACAGCTGACAGCTACCTGCTGCAAGTATTTCATCCTGTTCTTTAGGATGTCATCTTCAACACCACAACTAAGTTTTTTGTTTAAAGGTTTCAACATTTCTCTAAGAATTAAATTTACACCAACACTGTAGGACCATGAAATATGTAAAGCTTTTCCCATACCTTAAATCATATCAAATGTGCAACTTACGCTAGGAAAGAGTTTTAAATTAAGTAAGCTACGTTATGCCAACTTGCAAAGGCAAGGAAATAAGATGCATTTCATCTGAGAAATTTAGTCATAAATAAGGACAGTTATGGCAACTTATTGACAAGGAAAAGAAACCAGTACTTTAAGTGTCTGATTGATGTTACAGGAAATGATTTAGAACTGTGCTCAAATAGGACAAAATGTCTAGCAAATGTTTCAATTCAAGATGAAAACCTTTACGTTTATCTCAAAATGTTTGTGTAAGGTTGTCTGGCAAGTAATTCAAAATGAGTTTCTTTTTCTTTTTTTTAATTTAAACCCTTAGTGAAATCAACATATTAAGTAACATCAAGTTGAGTTTTAAACATGTACTCCATTTTCCCAATAGGAAGTGCTCATCTACAATATCTTCAGTCTCCCCAAGAGTTTCACCTCCTACTGTTCACCACATACTTTTCAATCATGATTAGCAACACTGAACCAAAGGTCTTAATGCATCTGCCTGCATTGTATTGACAAATCTACGAGCAGAAATCGCTCGAAGGACAGAATAAGCCAGGCGGGGCAGAGGTTGGAAATAATGCAAGCCGACATCCTCCCTGTAGTTATCAGAAATCATGGTTGACTACCACATCTGCATTGGTTATCTGGGACAACTTCAAACAAGCAGGCAGGTAAAAAGCTAACGGAAACTTATTGCAAATGGCTTTATTTGTGCTTCAACAATAAATTTAACAATCTCTCAGCTTTCAAGAACCAATGATCCATTTTGCAGTTTTTAATGCTTTTACCATAAGTATATAAAATGTGATAATCATTAAAATCAAAAAAACGATTTCAGTAGTCTTAAACCCAAACTCTACAAGTACAGTACTTTTTGCACATTCAAGTACTGAGAAAGCTGAAACCACATAGATAACTTTATGAACAAGAAAGCAGTCAGCTACATTCTTTTTGGTTGCTTTGAAGCTAAATACAGTGATCCCTCGCTATATCGCGCTTCGCCTTTCGCGGCTTCACTCCATCGCGGATTTTATATGTAAGCATATTTAAATATATATCGCGGATTTTTCGCTGCTTCGCGGGTTTCTGCGGACAATGGGTCTTTTAATTTCTGGTACATGCTTCCTCAGTTGGTTTGCCCAGTTGATTTAATACAAGGGACGCTATTGGCAGATGGCTGAGAAGCTACCCAACTTACTTTCTCTCTCTCTCTCTCTCTCTTGCGCTGACGTAGGGGGGTGTGAGCAGGGGGGCTGTGTGCAGCTGCGGGTGCTTCGCATACTTAAAAGCTCAAAGGGCACGTATTGATTTTTGACTTTGTTTTTCTGTGGCTCTCTCTCTCTCTCTTCCTGCTCCTGACAGAGGGGGTGTGAGCTGCCGCCTTCAACAGCTTTGTACCCGGCGGTGCCTCGCATACTTAAAAGCCAAAAAGCCCTATTGATTTTTTTTTTGACTGCTGGCTTTGCACTCCTTTGAAAAGGAAAATATGTTTGCATTCTTTTAATTGTGAGACAGAACTGTCATCTCTGTCTTGTCATGGAGCACAGTTTAAACTTTTGAAGAAGAGACAAATGTTTGTTTGCAGTGTTTGAATAACGTTCCTGTCTCTTTACAACCTCCTGTGTTTCTGCGCAAATCTGTGACCCAAGCATGACATTCTAAAAATAACCATATAAACATATGGTTTCTACTTCGCGGATTTTCCTATTTCGCGGGTGGCTCTGGAACGCAACCCCCGCGATGGAGGAGGGATTACTGTAATCATTCAATCTCATTATCCCAGTTAAATGGCCAAGTCTTCCTGATATTTCACACAAAATTTTCTTTGGGTGGGGTAGGGGAGCTGTATACTTTGCTTTTCACAAATGTGACAAGAATTTCTGTCCTACATGCCAAACACCTGGGGCCTCATGTATGACGCTGTGCGTAGAATTCACACTATAACATGGCGTACGGACAAAAGCGGAAATGTTTGTACGCACAAAAGAATCCAGATGCATAAATCTGTGCGTACGCTAACTTCCACTGTTCTTCCGCTACATAAATCCCGGTCAGCGTGAAAAGTAACGCATGTGCACGCGCCTGCTGTCCCGCCCCAACTCCTCCCAGAATTACGCCTCTTTGAATATGCAAATCAATATAAATAGCCCTTAAGTTCAGCCTTCTGTGAAAAGACAATGGCAAAAGCACAGGGGAAAATAGAAGAATTTCAGTGAATACCACGTGGAGGCAAGGAAAAATTTACTATTTGTTGGTTTAAACAGTGGTGTAATCAACAAAAGGAAGTTGATCGTGTGACAGAATGTTGGAGAAAATCGAACGTTCAAGTTTACTAAGTCGCACAGTACCCGAAATAAAAAAAGAAGCGGCCAGATATCAGAGTCGCTATGAAAAGGCGAGTCGTAGCCCGCCGTCTGAGTGTCACATGAAAGCTTAATAAGGTACAGAGAAAAAGAAAAAAAAAAATAGGGACACAGAGAGAAAAAAAGCTCGAAATGCCAACTTTAATCATTGAAATTTCCACATTAATCACGTAGTTTATTTTGTCATTAAAGTAGAATATCATAAACTTCATCTTTAAATCGTTTAATTTACTAGTTTCTCAAATACCATTGTAACTAAAGTAGCACGTTAAATGCTTTGCTTTGTATGTGTTTTTCTATGTGCTCTACGTGTGACTTTCTCTTCCTCCAACAGGACACAGAATCCATTACATTCGAGATATTACACCTCTCTGAATAATTAAAATACTGAGATGTGTACTTGATATAACTTTCATGATGATAGGAATTAAAGCATGTTATTAAACATGGGAACACGGTGGCGCAGTGATAGTGACAAGCAGGCGTCTCATCCACAGATTGTTCCTGCCTCCTGCAAGATGCTTGCTGCGTGACCTTTGATGAAATAATTTATTGCAGCACTACTGTCTCTGTTAAACGTACTAACCCCCAATTCCTGTCCTTCCTTTTCCTTCTCCAAGTAACCAATCGCCACATAATCAGCTCTGTAATAGATGTTAAGCCATCTGTAAGCTTAGAACGGCGATTCTTCAAAACTTTTAAGGAACATTGAAATATCTTTGGAGTACATGATTAATTATTCTATCCATCTATCTTTCCAGTGTCGCACCAGCCCCAGCAAGAATACAGCGTGAGGCAGGTATAATCGGGGCGCCAGCTCGTCACTAGCGCTGCGACACCGTGTCCTCACATGTTTAGTTATTAACAATATAGATTTTTGAAATGACATTAACATTTTATCTGTTTAATGTAATAAACATATTTTGCTGCATTTCATCTTAAAAATTATATCGTCATCATATGTAAATATGCTCTTTATAAAGTGGCGCAGGTTGTGCAATATTATAACTGTATCGCAAGTTTACAGTGAGGTGATTGTACTTATAAGTACACACAGTTCTATAAGGAGCACTTGATGGATTGATTGAGTGCATTTATAGTTCTTGGGATGAAACTGTTTCTGAACAGTGAGGTCCATAAAGGAAAGGCTCTGAAGCATTTGTCAGATGACAGCAGTTCAAACAGCGAATAGCTGAGGCGGTGTGTGCTTGATTCTGTATATTGATAATTCTCTTTCCGATCAGCTACTCCGAGTGGTGCAGTGAGAGTAATATGGAAAAAGATGATCCACTGTGGCAACCCCTAACGGGAGCAACTGAATGTAGAAGAAGAAGGTGCAGTGAGAGTAACAACGCTAAAGCAGCTATGGTCTTTGGAATAGTTTGGCCATTCTGTGGACCATTATATTGTTACTGGTTAATTACAATCAGATCCCTTAAACTAATGAACAATATGTGGTTAATTTCAGTGTATATGATAAAGCCGCGTCAGGGATGTGGATCTAAAAAGAAAGGGAAACCACACTGGAGCAAAAGCACTGCTTTGACGCTGGGTGCCGCCAGTTTGCAAAACTGAGCGGAGAACTTGTGTACGCCAGGGTTGGAGCTACCATGAAAATGTGGAAGTTTAGGTTTTATACATCGCAATGAGCGTGGAAACAGGCTTACGCAACATTTTTGTGCGTACGCAGCATTTATACATGAGGCCCCTGCTCTGCAAAGATTTGCTTTGTTTTTTAATCATGGAAGAAATTCTTTTTGTTCCCATTTTTACTGGAGTTTGATGTTTTACAGTTTAACCAAAGGAACAGTTAGTAAAGACCTCAATCTGCTTGTCTTAGTGCATTTCCACAATTTTTTACCCAAAATCCTTGGAGTCAGATTGTTTTAGTATTTTTTTATTATGAAAAGATATGAATATATGAATGTTTATTGCTTGATTTATGGGGTCTTAACATGGTACACAGTTCAAACCAAGTCCAGATATAGACTTTTACCTTTACTTGATCCAAAGGCTATTATACACAACAATCTGTTTGAAGTTTTACTTATACCAGCCAGGCTGACACTACAGTGGTAGGAAATTAGGAAAGCTGAAATTGATCGTGTGCAAAATACAAAAGGGTGCAACACTGGGGCCAATTCACAGGGGCCAATTCACACCGTTTGAGTCAGAGAGCTGCACTTGTACATGCAGAAAACATTTTGGCATTGCAGTCAGCAATACAATGCATTTACACATATTTTTTGTATACTCACTAATTTGATGGAACACATACTGCAAAACATATAAAATCAAACACATACACTTTAGAGGAACAACAGGAATGTACATGTGTAAATTGTGTGCCAAGCTATAAACCGCAAAATGTAAATACAACATTTAAAAAAACAAAACAAAACAAAAAAAAACTATAAAGAAATAACCCCTGGTAAATTTTTGTAATGCACAATTAACCTATGTAAATGCAGGCTCCTAAAGCTATCCACAAGTTGAGTGGAACCCCTCGATAAATAGGGCAATACTTAAATTATAGAAATATACATAAGTACAGCCAAGCATACAGACACACACATAAGGGGGCAAATAAAACTATGAATAGACTAAAAACAGCTTGATGGAATGAAGGTGGAAACTCTCACTAAATAAGGTATTAAAGAAAATTTTGCCATTTACAGACTGATTATTCTACATTATCCCTTATTTTTTATTCGTCTCTAATCACTTTCCCTTGATTACCTAAGTAACACAATTGTCTTGTCCAGAGCTCACTTCAGAACGCACAGCTATCTTTTCAGGCAGACACTTTCTGTTGTACTAGAAGCCAATGCATCACTTGTAAATATGCCAACTATGCAGTTGTATCTAGATCTGGGAACATCAAGCCTCCTGTCAGTCCAAAAACATAATACTGTGAAAAAGAAATCTCCATTGAGTGTATGTTTTTCAGAATAAAGAGGAACTAATTTAAAAAAATAAAACAAAAAATTATTCCATGTAATCATTTACTCAACAAAAAGTTAGAAATGCAATTGTTTGCTGTGAAAAAATAACTACACCTCTAGATTTAATAGCTGGTGTTGATCCATTTGGCAGAAATAAATTCTTGTTGGCATATCTTGTGATTGTATCTACATCTCTTAAATTGACCTGGATAAATTGAAGGCTTTCTTGCATGTACTGTTCGCTTCAAGTCATCCTCACAACAGGCATTAAGACTTGGTCTTTCACTTTGCCATTCTATAACCCTTTATTTTCTTCTTTTGCACTCACTGTTTTGTGGGTTTGAGTTGCCTGCTGCATTTACAGTTGGGAAATAACCTCAAGTACTCAGTAGCAATGTGGGATTTATGTTTGATTCTGTGATAAGCTGTTTGTCCAATTATCCAACTTGTTTTTGACTTAACTCTACCCATAGTTAATGTATAAAAGGCGATGAAATAAGTTGTTCCATATGTACATTTCAAAATAAATATTTATTTAGTGTTTCAAAAAAGCTCACATTCACCAGGCATTCATGTGGCATAGCTCATAAATGAAGCACAAAGCAGACCATTCTAATTTTATGATCTCAGAAGCACTAACAGAAACACATATTCACTAAGACACGTAGTTAGTGGGGCTGTTAGAACAGCATACTCATATCAGCCAATACTAGATTTGTCCTTGTTGGTTTTTTTAAAGCCAAAGTAATATTTAGTAGTACAACAAATAAAATGTGACTAACACTGTTAAAGCATACACAACACACATTTGAATATTTCTGGATATAATGGATTTCCATCTCTAGATAGATAGATAGATAGATAGATAGATAGATAGATAGATAGATAGATAGATAGATAGATAGATAGATAGATAGATAGATAGATACTTTATTAATCCCAATGGGAAATTCACAATAATTATAATTATAAGTAATTATAAGTAATTACTACAAGTATAACTAGTCCAGTGTAACGTCTAATTCTGGTTTAGTGCACAAGCAAGCAACAAAACATTGGGGGCCTCATGTATAAATGGTGCGTACACACAAAAATGTTGCGTAAGAACGTTTCCACGTTCAAATCGCGACGTATAAAACCTAAACTTGGCATAAAGCCACACACATTTCCACGGTAGGTCAAACCCTGGCGTACGCAAGTTCTGCACTCGGTTTTGCAGACTGGCAGCACCCAGCGTCAAAGCAGTGCTTTTGCTCCAGTGTGGGTTCCCTTTCTTTTTAGATCCACATCCCTGACGCGGCTTTATCATATACACTGAAATTAACCGCATATTGTTTATTAGTTTAATGCATCTGATTGTAATTAACCTGTAACAATATAATGGTCACCAGAATGGTCAAACTGTTCTAAATACAATAGCTGCTTTAGCGTTGTTACTCTTGCTGCACCTTCTTCTTCTTCTTCTTTCAGCTGATCCCGTTAGGGGTTGCCACAGCGGATCATCTTTTTCCATATTACTCTCACTGCACCACTCAGAGTATTTATATCACTGTATCTGAGTGGGGAAATCACAGATCTACAGCAGCTGACTGGAAAGAGAATTCTCGATATACAACATCAAGCACACACTGCCTCAACCATACCGTCTATTTGAACTGCTCTCACACGGCAAACGCTTCAGAGCCTTTCCTGTACGGACCTCGCGGTTCAGAAACAGTTTCATCCCAGGAACTATAAACACACTCAATCAGTCCATCAAGTGCTCCTTGTAGAACTGTTTGTAATTATAAGTACAATCACCTCACTGTAAACTTGCACTACAGTCATAATATTGCACAACCTGAGCCACTTTATAAAGCACGTATTTACATATGATGACAATATCATTTTTAAGATGAAATGCAGCAAAATATGTTTATATTAAACAGATAAAATTTTAACTTTAACTACGCAGTGCCACAGCGCTGTATTCTTGCTGTGGCTGGCGCGACACTGGAAGGATAGATGGATAGAATAATTAAACATGTACTACGAAGATATTTCAATGTTCCTTAAAAGTTTTGAAGAATCGACATTCTAAGCTTACAGATGGCTTAACCTCTATTACAGAGCTGATTGTGTGGTGATTGGGTATTTGGAGAAAGAAAAGTAAGGACAGGAATTGGGGGTTAGTACATTTGAAAGAGACAGTACTTCTGTAATAAAGTATTTCATCTAAGGTTGTGCATGGCGCAGCAAGCATCTTGCGTGAGACATGAACACTCACTGCGCCACCGTGTTCCCATGTTTAATAACATGCTTTAACTCCTATCACCATGAAAATGATATAACGTATACATCTCAGTATTTTAATCATTCAGAGAGCTGTAATATTACGAATGTAATGGATTCTAGTAAAGTTTATGATGTTCTACTTTAATGACAAAATAAACTACGTGATTAAAGTGGAAATTTCGAGATTAAAGTTGACATTTCGTGCTTTTTTCCCCCCTCACTGTGTGCCTTTTTTTTCTCTGTACCCTAATAAGCTTTCATATGACACTCAGATAGTAGGCTATGACTCGCCTTTTCACAGCGACTTTGATATGTGACTTCTTTTTTTATTTAGGGCAATGTGCGACTTTGTGAACTTGAGCTTTCGAGTTTCTCCGACAAGCTATGACACTAGATCAACTTCCTTTTGTTGTTTATACCACTGTTTAAACCAACAAATAATATGTTTTTCCTTGCCTCCACTTGGTATTCGCTGAAATTCTTCTATTTTTCCTCGTGCTTTTGCCATTGTCTTTTCACAGAAGGCTGAGCTTATTAAGGGCTATTTATATTGATTTGCATATTCAAAGAGGCGTAATTCTGGGAGGAGTTGGGGCGGGACAGCAGGCACGTGCATGTGCATTACTTTTCACGCTGACCGGGATTTATGGAGCGGAAGAACGTGGAAGTTGGCGTTCGCACAGATTTATGCATCTGGATTTTTTTGTCTGTACGAACATTTCCGCTTTTGTCCGTATGCATGAGGCCCCAAGAGTTTGTGACATTTGAAATTAATTTGGCTTATCCATTTTAAACTTTAGTAAGTGTTCATTTTAAACTTTAGTAAGTGTTAATAACCAGGTAAATGCTTTTTCCATATACTGATCCAAGCATGAATCTCACAGTAGCCTCACGGTAAAGATACATTTAAAAAAAAAACAAACGAAAAAAAAACTTGCTGACAAACCTGATTTGAAAAATCTGTTGTTCCAAAAGCAGTTTAAAAGCATTGGTGTAAATGAAAATATCTTTAATAATCTTAGAGTTCACCACTTTATGTGGCACAGTTAATGTTTAAAGTTTAATTTTTTTCAGAATTTAAGCCTTTGTTTTTTTTTTTGTTACTGAATAGAAAACATACATATGGTTTGATAGTTTTGGTTGTCTATGCTAACATACTCTCAAACCAATAAACGCCACCCGCACTAACCTTCATAAATGAAATTTACCCCCTGTGGTCATCATCTAAAAAGCAAGCAAGAAGGTTTTTTCAAGGCAAGGCTTAAAAGTAGTTCAGGGGGCAAAAGGGGCTGGTGCTGAGGTACCCACAACCTTATTCCCACACCTCCTGTCGGATCAGATCAATCAGATTAAACTTTAACATTTGAAGACATTGCTAGGTTATACAGTAATCCCTCGCTATATCGCGCTTCGCGGCTTCACTCCATCGCGGATTTTATATGTTAGCATATTTAAATATATATCGCGAATTTTTTGCTGGTTCGCGGATTTCTGCGGACAATAGGAATTTTAATTTCTGGTACATGCTTCCTCAGTTGGTTTGCCCAGTTGATTTCATACAAGGGACGCTATTGGCAGATGGCTGAGAAGCTACCCAACTTACTTTTCTCTCTCTCTCTCTTGCGCTGACTATCTGTGATCCTGACGTAGGGGGTGTGAGCAGGGGGGCTGTTCGCACACCTAGACGATACGGACGCTCGTCTAAAAATGCTGAAAGATTATCTTCACGTTGCTACCTTCTGTGTGCAGCTTTTAAGTATGCTGCACGGTGCTTCACATACTTAAAAGCTCAAAGGGCACGTTGATTTTTTTATCTGTCTCTCTCTATCTCTCTCTCTCTGCTCCTGACGGACAGGGTGTGAGCTGCCGCCTTCAACAGCTTTGTGCCGTGGTGCTTCGCATACTTACAAGCCAAACAGCCCTATTGATTTGTTTGCTCCTTCGAAGAGGAAGATATGTTTGCATTCTTTTAATTGTGAGACAGAACTGTCATCTCTGTCTTGTCATGGAGCACAGTTTAAACTTTTGAAAAAGAGACAAATGTTTGTTTGCAGTGTTTGAATAACGTTCCTGTCTCTCTACAACCTCCTGTGTTTCTGCGCAAATCTGTGACCCAAGCATGACAATATAAAAATAACCATATAAACATATGGTTTCTACTTCGCGGATTTTCTTATTTCGCGGGTGGCTCTGGAACGCAACCCCCGCGATGGAGGAGGGATTACTTTTGCTATTGGTAGTATGGTGAAAAACAGAATTGTACTGAATGTTTCATCACAAATGCCAAAATTGCCAGTCTGCTACAATTCACTGCAAACAAGGTTCAACTTTGACAATAACATGCAAACACTTTGTTAGGTAGTAAGTGCATGATAATGGTACAATAATCTTACTTTTTACAGTAGTACATATAGTCAGTAATGCCTGTTATTAATACAGCACTTTCTTAAAATTAGTATTATTTCTGAACTTGAAGAAAAAATTCAATTTGCAGACATAGCTCTTCTTTGAAAACTAAAAGAAAAAAAATAACTATGGTAACTAATTTGCTGAAATTTAAATTTTATGTCTCAAATTAACAGAACTGTGATTTTGTTCTGCCAGTTAACAACCTCATAATATAATATGATTTGCATTAATATACAGTATTATTTTTTTATTAATCTGATGCTATTAGTGGATAGCAGATTTATGTTGTACTATAGTGTAAAGAATAAGGGCAAGGGTAAGACCTAAGATATTTGTTAAACTTTATGCACAGCTTTAATTAAAATGGAAAAAATATAAAAGATATGTTTGACATAACCGATTTATGATTACGCAAATTTAAAAAAATATATATTATCAATTAAAATACACTAAAAACCTCTTCACATTCTTAAAACTGACATCTTTTTACATTTCAAAGAAATAGTAATACTGTAAAACACACAAGTAGACTGGAGTTATTTAGTCCCAAAGAAAAATATTTAAACAGCACACTATGCTGACAGAGACTGGATGAATTTGTATGGAAAGATAATCATTTATCTAAATAAAACAACAAAACATTAGGATCTGTGGCCTGGTGTAATTTCCACTAGAGTCCACAAGAGGGTAGCAATAACCAATGAAGAAATGCAACAAGACACATTAAGAAAGGGGGCTGTAAGGGCCAGCATATCCAGAGAACTGAGTTTTTTTAAATGCATGACATGATTGAGAGACAGATTTACCGTTATACCACTGATAGTTTTAATAAATGGGCTTTTTGCTATGCTAGTAATTTAATATTCTGAGAGACCAGAACTTTTTTGCTGAAACTTAGAAATGGCAAGATTCCTCATTATAGTGCTGGGCGGTATACCGGATCATACCGAAAACCGTTTTTTATTTTTTTTATGATATGGATTTTTCTTATACCGCAACACCGGTTTAAATTGCCTAAACGACGGCAGCGGGAAACTGCTCAAGTGGGGACCTTTTTCACTGCTACACCGCTAAACACAGATTTGTTGCACTAGGGCTCTTTTTCACTGCTACACCACCAAATAGTGGGCGGTAGCATAGGTATGCCGTGCGGTGAAAATAGACAGAGAGCCGAAAAAAAACAGTCACGTCTGTCGCCTGGAGATGCTTTAGTTTTAAAAGGTCAGATGTGTAAATACTGTTTCTATACTACTGGATAATACTGCAAGCCAAGTTGTACTTGTTTTATTTGTTTTCAATACAGTGTAATGTACCTGGGTACTGTGTAATAGTGTGACGACATTTTGACTTTATTCTCGACATTTCCACTTTAATCTTGACGCTTATGACGAGAATATATTCTTTTGACTTTATTCTCGTAATTTGTCATTAAAGTAGAACATCGTAAACTAAACTTCATCATAAAATGAGTATTTAATTTACTAGATTTTCTCAAACCCCGTCATAAGTTATATAGCACATTAAATGCTTTGTGTTAAGTGATTCGTTCAGAGATGGGGCAACTCTGAATGGATGGCATAATTAAACATGTATAACGAAGATATTTTTAAAGTTCTGAACACTCCGTGGGCTAAGTTTAGAACTAGTTTTAATTTCACAAAGACGTTTATCATGTGGTGAAAGAAAAAGGATAGGAACTGGGGTTTTGGTAGCCTACGTCAGATAGATACAGCATGCATGCAATAAAGATAGCCAGCTCAGAAGAACAGGCATTGAATTCTGTGTTCGTGTCTCCGACCAGCAGATCACAAACCCAACATTTACACAATATTTAAGTTAAACCTGTGCGATAGCTATTCATACATCCAGTTTTTTGGAGCCTCGTCACACCTGCCATAAAGTTCTCTACACTGAACATACACCTGGGGACTCCTTACTGCGAGGGAGCAGCACTACCGCCTCACTGCCGTGCCTGTGTAATACCTGCTTTAATGCATTTCATCATGAAAATGATATCAAGTATTTATCTTAGCATTCTAAATTTTCAGAAAGCAGGAATATCATGAAGTGAATGGATTCTGTATGGTGATCGCTGTCTTCTGTTAGTGCGGAGGAAGTCAGTTTAAGAAGCGTAGTGATTAACCACTGGGTCGGGGAACGTAACACAAAGCATTTAATGTGCTGCATTAATTTATGACGGGGTAAATTAAGTAATTGATTAAACATTTATTTTAGGAAGAAGTTTAGTTTACGACATTCTACTTTAATTATGAAGTAAACTATGAGAATAAAGTGGAAATGTCGACTTTAATCTCAACATAAACGGCGAGAATAAAGTGGAAATGTTGACTTGGTTCTCGACATATAGTTTGTTTTTTTCTTCCCAGTATAGTTTAGCTTGAAGCAAGGTCCATATTAATGGAGTTTGTCTAAATGATGATTCAGCTGGTAAAGAGGTCATCACCAAGTTGCACTTGTTGTATTTTATTTTAATTTGGTGAATACTGTGTAATGCACCTGGGCTTGAAGTCTTGAAGTAATAGTGCAACTATCAGTAATACTATTATTTATTTTATTGTTATTATTTATTAGTTTAAATATTATGCAGTTTAATGATGATAAAGTTGTTTAAAAAGTCACTTTAACGTGTCAGTGGACAGAGATTGTTAACATTAACAGAAAGTGTAGTTGGTTTACAAAAAATATTTACTATTTATTCCTTTTCTAAGACATATTCGGTGTAATACAATTTTTGACAAGCACTTCTGGATATTTTACTAAGTCTAAATGCCTCTTTGTATGGTTGAAAATATGTTGTCAAAATTATAGTTTGTTTTTGAAAAATTTGTTCAATAAAAAGGTTCTATATTTTGACTGCATCTGTCATGCAATGTGATACCTTCTCTCCATTAGTGCCACCCCCTTGAAAACTATCACTTTATGGGGCAATGCAAAACTGTATTAATACTTGTGTGCAAATTAAAATGTTTTTTTTGTACAATGTACAATACTCTTGACAGTGGAATAGGTTATTCTTAGCCAGTAATTGCAGTGGAAAATGTGGTTAACATCCACTCATGCATGGGGAAAAAAATACCATCGAATACCGTGAAACCGGGATAATTTAGAAAACTACCGTGATATAGAATTTTGGTCATACCGCCCACCCCTACCTCATTATATTGAATGCAAACTCCTGCAAAGTTTGGGATGACAAAAAAGTTTTAAATATGCCATTGTCCTCTCAATTAACCACTACATCAGAAAACAATTAAAGCATTCATGATTCTAATGTGTCAACATTTGATATATATTATAAATTCCCATCTACAAAACATTTACCACAGTATTCCATGCCATTAGATGCTGCAGCCTTATTCAGAATAGGAAAACTGTACTATGAGATATACTGTAACATACCAACTGTTCTACTTCTGATTTTTCTGCTTATATTCAGAATTTTAGGTTTCAATTTGTGCTGGAAGCTCTCATTCCCAAGCATAAGAAGAAAATTAAACATGTGGGTCTTACATACTGTACAAATGGTTAATTCACATAATGCTCTTCTTTATTTCTGGGAAATGATTTGACAGTTTCTGTTATACATTTTAGCAGATAAGCCCTAATTAGAATTGTATTCTGCTGCTGGAAAGTAGCACATTATTACTGACCAAGTGTCTGGACTGCTTAAGCAGCTCTCTCCTTCTTGTGTCATGTCAAATTCTGAGAGGTTTTGGCAGAGAAAATAACTGGCATCTTTTTGAAGCGATACTCTTCAAAACATTGTTAGTTTTAAACCTGCCAAACAAGGTACGATTAATATCTGCATCAGAGTGTTCTGAGCTGTTTAAACACTGAAATCTGAAAATATTAAAATAAGGGTAAAAGCAAATGTGCATTTAGGAACCAAATTCTGTGACATCTCACTGCCTTTAAGTTTCAACTATAATCTCTCCTCCAATAAACAATCATACACTATTATCTTTTTTTGTACCATGAAACTTAAAACCCTCCAAGTAGCAAGACTTATATTATTTTCCACATATGCATGCCATAAAGCCAGGTTTCATTCCATTTTACCCCTCTGGGGCCTGATGCTAATCAGATCTCAAAGTCCAGCAGTTTATTTGACTGGAGTCAGATAGCATAATCCATCCCCAAAGGAAACGGTTTATTTTAAAACTTAGTAACTTGAAATTTTATCCCTTGTAAAGGTTGACCTGAAGTGGGCATGCTTTAGCAGCTTTAACTTCTGGCATTTCTGAGATCTTTAGAAGGAGCTGGCCTATTTTTTATGGAGTATACTACTAAAATCTCATTGACTGCTCAAGCATGAGTCAATAACTGAAACATTTAATTAATGAAAGCTGCTCATCCTTGCAGGTCACCTTGAATTAAGATGAATAAACAATATGTAAGATGTCTGAATTTGCAAAAACGTATGCTGAAGACATCACAATTCCATCAGCCTATGATGGTCCAATTTAGCAGTTCTCCCCAGAGATCCTTTACTGTAGAGCCAAAGCATATTATTCTGCTCTCAGTGTCGAGCCTAATTAGTACACAAGCTGGTTAACGATCAGTTTGGCCAGCAGGAGTGAAGGACAGAAGAATCCATCAGAATAATTTCAGATTCAAGACACACTTGCCTGAGGTGCTGGTCGATTCAGAAAGGCAGAGGTAGAATTTCTCAAAAAGTCATAATCAATCACTCACTAGAGATGCAGACACTGCATTTTCCCAGCAGATGGCAGAAAAAAATGTTATGTGTGTGTCAATTTGTCATCCCCAAGACAAGGTTCTGCAGTTTAAAATTTAAAAAAAGGAATACAGCAGTATTTCAAAAGCAAAGTTCCCTTAGCAATAAGCATTAATGTAAGTAAGCTGTGCTCTAACTTTTTGTTTTCCTTATAACATACATTGATGGTGTTTGTATTAGTTCAATGGCTAGAAAAACATAAAAAGTAGAAAAATTTGGAAGAAATAAAATGTAAGATAAACAAATAAACACAATTAAAAAGTGCATTAACAGCTGATTCCAAGTACCTTTGAGATCATCCAACCAGCATGAAAAAACAAGTAACTTCACCAAGCAGAGCTAAGGATACACTTCACTCTCCAGCTACCATGTCACTGGTTGAAAGATAGAAATAGGGGTGTGCAGCAAAATTGTCAGTGTTAAATTAACTCTCATAATAACACAGTAACCCATAAAAGTGTATATATGGAAAGAATTGACCTATATTTACACATAAAGTGCTAAATTAACACGGGCAGTTTAATTATATGGAACGCAAGCAAAATCCAAACAGTAAATCCCTGTCAGTCTTCAGCAAATGTAATAATTCTGTATCCATTCAGACAACCATTTATATTAAATTATATAAACTTTACTAATCCCATGGAGAAATTCAGATTGTATCAGGGTAGCATGGGGATTTCTATCACAGAGACTTCGCCACAGTTAAGAAATTGTTTCAGACTAGTAAAGACAAGTGCAGCAGTGGTAACCTCTTTTCATTGCCTTTTTATTTTTGCAGTTTCTATGGGCCTGTCACAAACCGGTCTATTGAGAAGATTATCAGTTGGTCAACTGTGAATGAACCAGCCATCATTTTTGAAGTAAAAGTAACTTTAGCTGCTAGTTTTAAAGAAGTCATGTGAAAGTGCACTACCTTACGAAACATCTAAGTTTGATAAGACACATGTAAGTTAAATTTCGTCAGCCCTATAGATAGGTTTCTTTTTACTGTAGCTTGTTATTGTAATGCCACGGTTTTCAAATTTTTTTGAACAAGTACCACTCCGTGAGGACCAGTAAACTGAAGTTCCACTGTCAATGAATCGTTAATTTAAGCCCGTGTTGTTTTGAAGAAAAAGTCACTATAATCACTATGATGACTATAATTATGACGTTAAAGTGATATTAAACTAATTAAAGAATCGTTTAAAAAAGTGCGAGGTGTATAAACAGGTAAAATGACTGAAAAGTCATATGCACAGTTATTTGACGGCAGATTCTCGCTCACGAGAAGAATTTTAATAACTTTGTTCACATGCAAAATACATTATCACTTATAAGGTTACTCACTCTTACTGCCATGCTTAGTGTGAAACATGCGCTATTTTTGCCATCAGGTCCTGGATCCGTGGAGAAAGTGCGCTTACCGAGACCACCAGATTGTATTCCAAATACAAACAATTTCTTGGTTTCGTCTTTATGCTTGTCATGGAAGAAAAGGCCTTTTCGCATAGATACGTCTCAGCCGAAGGGTAGCAGAGCTGTAATCGCCTTAGCACCGAGTTCATCTTGCTCTTTACTCACTTGACTCCAGAATTCAAAAACTGAGTTTTCTTTGAACATTTCTTGGAAATGCTGATTATCTGTCATATCAATATATCTTGCTGCTGGATGGAAAGATCGGCACTCAATGTTCTCCATATTAAACGGTGATGTAATACAGCGCTTTCCAATGTCGCTTCCTGACGTCAAGAATGGAAAATATGATACAAATTCTGAATGGAGCTTCTTCAGATGGTTGGTAATAACTTTCTGTATTTCCCTTGTATCGACGGCAGCGTTCACTGCTAGAAATTCAGAGAGAATCAGAAACATTTTCAAGTTTCCATTTGCGACCTGATTCATCTAGAAATAAAGTTTCTTATGAAAAGCTGAAACCTTCTCTTCCATTGTAAAAATGTTGTGTCCGTATCCCTGGAGAGACACGTTCAGTTCGTTTAATTTTTTTTAAACACGTCTGCAAGGTAACTAAGGCGGCAAACCCATGACACATCTTCAAACTTCTCTGCAAGGGATGACGAATCTTTCAAGAAGAGATACACCTCATCACGGAGCTCAAAAATCCTCATCAGAACTTTTCCTCTTCAAAGTTATCGAACTTCTGTATGGAAAAGCAACGTCTTATGGACAGAACCTATTTCTTGGCACAATTGATGGAACAACCACGCGTTCAAAGGGCGGCTCTTGATGTAATTAATAATTTTTACACCATCATTCAAGGTCTCGTGCAAAATCTCACTCATTCTCTTCGATACCAGCGCATGTCTATGCAGGATGCAATGAAACCAGCTGTTCTTCCTGTCATTGCTGCTGCTCCATCTGAACAAATTGCAACGCACCAAAACCAAAGAATGTCATGTTCACGGAAGAAATCATCGAGATGTTTGAAAATTTCCTCACCAGTTGTTCTCTCAGGTAAAGGTCGACAAAGCAAAATATGTTCAATATCATCTTCAGAATCTGGAACACTAACAAAAATGACCAACTGGGCTTCGCCTGAAATATCTGTGCTTTCATCCAACTGCATCGAAAACTCCTTTGCTGCAATTATCTTCTCAACCACCTGTTGTATCAAATCCTCCGATATATCTTTAACTAGCAAAATACCCGCGCTTCGCAGCGGAGAAGTAGTGTGTTAAAGAGGTTATGTAAACATATATATACATATGCACACACATTATATATATATATATATATATATACACATATACACATATATACATACAATTACATAGACATATATACATATATATCTATACTAATAAAAGGCAAAGCCCTCACTGACTCACTCACTCACTCACTCACTGACTGACTGACTGACTCACTCATCACTAATTCTCCAACTTCCCGTGTAGGTGGAAGGCTGAAATTTGGCAGGCTCATTCCTTACAGCTTACTTACAAAAGTTAGGCAGGTTTCATTTCGAAATTCAAAGCGTAATGGTCATAACTGGAACATATTTTTTGTCCATACACTGTAATGGAGGAGGCGGAGTCACGTATCGCGTCATCACGCCTCCTACGTAATCACGTGAACTAAAAACAAGGAAGACATTTACAGCACGAGTCACACGCGGGAACGAAGGTAAATGACGTTAATTTTTGACTGTCTTTCAATACTGTGTGAGCATACATATTAACACATGTGCAATTAAACGTGTGCATTTACGGGGTGATTTCTGAGGCTTAAAAGCTCACCTTTTATCAAACGCGGGAAGAAAGGTAACTGACGTTGTTCACTGTCTTTTAATACTGCGTAACCATACATATTAACACATGTCCAATTAAACGTGTGCATTTACGGGGTGATTTCTCAGGCTTAAAAGCTCGCCTTTTACTAAAAAGGTAAATGCAAAACTATTTTCAATCAGTTTATTGAAACGCTCCCGTTAAGGATTGCAATAACATATTCGCGAGATAAAAGAACGAAGTAGGGGGAAATGGAGGAACAGCCGCAAACAGCGAAGAGCAAAAAATTAATTAAACAATTGAGAACGGAGCGAGTTAAGCATACAAGCATGTTCATAAGGGAAACAAAGCACGGTGTAAAACGTAAGTTTAAATAAAGTTTATAGAAACGCTCCCGCTGCGGATTGCAATAACATATTCGCGAGATAAAAGTTTAATGAGAAGACACGAGGTATAAACGAAGCACACGCCGTGGCGCAACGTTAGGGGCAACAGTTTCAACCATTCTATGATCTGCTTCTCACAACTGAAAGACGGCACATGGCGGATGTTAGCCGACTTGCTGACCGCAACATTAGGGGCTTCAACTATGGCGCTGACGCAACATCTCAGTGCCAACACTTTGCAGACTGTACTTAAAACACACGCCCTCCTCACTGGACAGTTAAAAACACCAATCAAACTAACGATGACATCAAGTATTACCCAATCAAAAGTAGGAAAGAAGGCATCTTCATAAAATGCGTGTGGGATGATTTGCATGAGACGCTGCTTTAAAAAAAAAATGATAAAAAAAATACGGGATAAATCCCGTCCAGTATTGATTCAAAACGGGACGCGCAATTTCATTCTCAAACGCGGCACGATTCCGTATTTTAAAGGACGGGTGGCAACCCTACAGTGCCAGGTAACCACCCATACAATCAGATTGTGATTCAGACTAGGAATGCAATGAATGTAATTACCCCGATCTACATACAAGGCGAAAGTCTTGCAACATTCAAAGATGATGTTTTGGGATAATTAGTACTTATTAAGTACAACATTGAACATAAAAGAGCTTATGAAGCCTTGAACCGAAAAAAGCAAGATCTCAGAGATCGTAAAAAAAAAAAGGAGGTAATGTCGTTTTACTCGCTGTAGATTTTAGTCAAACATTACCAGTTATTCCACGAGGGAGACCAGCAGATGAACTCAACGCATGTTTAAAATCCATGCTTCTCCCACGGTCGGTTATATGTCGCGTGTTCTCAGGTAGGTACACCAAAAAATGTATACATTTAAGCATGTAATGGGCAAAGAAAAAATGAGGTATACCCGAAGGCACTGCAGTAGTACTCAATGTAACTTTACTTCTTAAATGTTAATGTTTTACTGTTTAATAATTTATACGCTTCTTATATATTGATCAAATTCTTTTATCAAAATACCACTGACAGCGCAATGCACGATAACATGGAGTGAATACACCATACGCATCTGCCCACGGCCGCCCTGGTGTGCGCAGATAGGAGTTGATTCTAAAATAAAATAAACATAAAAAGAGTAATACATTCATCACCCATAAAGCGGATAGCAGACGTGACGTATTATATGTGTACCACATTTCAAGTCAATACGTGAAACGGTTTGCAAGCTACATG